>NC_057727.1:64940389-64997581 GCF_004010195.1 Chiloscyllium plagiosum
AACATCCTTGTAAATCTTTTCTGAACCCTTTCAAGCTTCACAACATTTTTCCGATAGGAAGGAGATCAAAATTACACACAATATTCCAACAGTGGCCTAACCAATATCCTGTACAGTCACAACATGACCTCCAACTCCTGTACTCAATACTCTGACCGATAAAGGAAAGCATACCAAAACGCCTTCTTCACTATCTACCTGCTAACTCCACTTTCAAGGAGCTACGAACCTGCACTCCAAGGTCTCTTTGTTCAGCAACACTCCCTAGGACCTTACCATTAAGTGTATACATCCTGCTAAGATATGCTTTCCCAAAATGGAGCACCTCGCATTTATCTGAATTAAACTCCATTTGCCACTTCTCAGCCCATTGGCCCATCTGGTCCAGATCCTGTTGTAATCTGAGGTAACCCTCTTCGCTGTCTACTATACCTCCAATTTTGATGTCATCAGCAAACTTACTAACTATACCTCTTATGCTCACATCCAAATCACTTATGTAAATGACAAAAAGTAGAGGACCCAGCACCGATCCTTGTGGTACTCCACTGGTTACAGGCCTCCAATCTGAAAAACAACCCACCACCACCTCCCTCTGTCTTCTATCTTCGAGCCAGTTCTGTATCCAAATGGCTAGTTCTCTGTATTCAGGGAGATCTAACCTTGCTAATCAGTCTCCCATGGGGAACCTTGTTGAACGCCTTACTGAAGTCCATATAGATCACATCTACTGCTCTGCCCTCATCAATCCTCTTTGTTACTTCTTCAAAAAAACTCAATCAAGTTTGTGAGACATGATTTCCGACGCACATAGCCATGTCGACTATCCCTAATCAGTCCTTGCCTTTCCAAATACATGTACATCCTGACCCTCAGGATTCCCTCCAACAACTTGCCCAACACCGACGTCAGGCTGGTCTATAGTTCCCTGGCTGGTCCTTACCACCCTTCTTAAACAGTGGCACCATGTTAGCCAACCTCCAGTCTTCCGGCATCTCACCTGTGACTATTGATGATACAAATATTCAAAGTTTGTGATTGTTAGCTGTCTTCCTGTTTGTCCTATATAGTGTTTTGTGCAGTCCTTACATGGGATTTCGTACACTACATTAGTTTTGCTCATGTTGGGTATCGGATCCTTCGTTCTGATGAGTTGTTGTCTGAGAGTGGCTGTTGGTTTGTGTGCTGTTATGAGTCCTAGTGGTCGCAGTAGTCTGGCTGTCAGTTCGGAAATGCTCTTGATGTATGGTAGTGTGGCTAGTCCTTTGGGTTGGAGCATTTCCGAACTGACAGCCAGACTACTGCGACCACTAGGACTCATAACAGCACACAAACCAACAGCCACACTACTATTATAGCACAAGTCAAACCGAGAACAGCCAGGGAATTCCTAGAGGCATGGCACTCATCCACAGATTCAATCAATAGGCACATCGACCTGGACCCAATATACCGGCCACTGCAACAGACAGCTGGAACTGACAACTGGAAGCGACAGATTCAAACCACTACAAATGCCGGAGGAAAGATCACAGAAGCACTTCACAGGAGGCTCCCAAGCACTGAGGATGTCACCTAGACAGGGGACGAAACGTCTGCAACACAAATTCCCAGCTCGTCGAACAGAACCACAACAATGATACAAATATCTCAGCAAGAGGCCCAGCAATCACTTCTCTAGCTTCCCACAGAGCTCTAGGGTACACCTGATCATGTTCTGGGGATTTATCCACCTTTACGTGTTTCAAGACATCCAGCACTTCTGTAATATGGACATTTTGCAAGGTGTCATCATCTATTTGCCTAGAGCCTATGTCTTCCATGTCCTTTTCCACAGTAAATACTGATGCAAAATACTAGTTTAGTATCTCCCCCATTTTCTGTGGCTCCACACAAAGGCCTCCTTCTGATCTTCGAGGGCCCTATTCTCTCCCTAGTTACCCTTTTGTCCTTAAGTATTTGTAAAAACCCTTTGGATACTCCTGAATTCTATTTGCAAAAGCTATCTCATGTCCCCTTTTTGCCCTCTTGATTTCCCTCTTAAGTATACTCCTATTTTCTTTATACTCTTCTGAGGATTCACTCGATCTATCCTGTCTATACCTGACATATGCTTCCTTCTTTTTCTTAACCAAACTCTCAATTTCTTTCGTCATCCAGCATTTGCTATACCTCCCAGCCTTCCCTTTCACCCTGACAGGAATATACTTTCTCTAGATTCTCGTTATTTCATTTCTGAAGGTTTCTCATTTTCCAAACATCCCTTTACCTGCGAACATCTGCCCCCAATCAGCTTTCGAAAGCTCTTGCCTAATACAGTGAAAATTGGCCTTTCTCCAATTTAGAACTTCAACTTTTAGATCTGGTCTATCCTTTTCAAACACTATCTTAAATCTAATAGAATTATGGTTGCTGGCCCTAAAGTGCTCCCCCACTGACATCTCAGTCACCTGTCCTGCCTTATTTCCCAAGAGTAGGTCAAGTTTTGCACCTTCTCTAGTAGGTACATCCACATACTGAATCAGAAAATGTTCTTGTACACACTTAAATTCTTCTCCATCTGAACCCTTAACACTATGGCAGTCCCTGTCTATGTTTGGTTAACCTGCTCCCACCAATCTTTCAGGGAAGGGACAAAGATCAAAAGAAATAAGAGAAAGCAGGCAATTTGATCACCAAGCCGGCTTCAACTTTCAATAAGAACATTGTGGATCCATCTATGACTTTAATTCTACTTTCCTGCCTGTGCCTCATTAACTTTGACTGCCTTGTAGATTAAAAATCTGCCAGCTTTGAATATAATCAATGGTACAGCTTCTGCTACTCTCTGTGGAAAAGAATTCAAGGAAATTCCTCCTTACTCTCATCACATATTCTTAAACTTTTTCCTTGGTTCTAGATTTTCCAGAATGAGTGGGGAAGAGGACAGAAGAGCCTGCCAGTATCTACCCTGTTAAAGTCCTCAGATTCTTGTATCTCAATGACATTGTCTCTCTTACTTTTAACTCCAAAGACTACAGGTCTAACTTACCCAACCTATCCTAAACAATCTCTCAATTGAAGAATCAGCTAGTGCACGCTTTCTGAACTACTTCCAATGCAACTCTCTCTCCTCCATAAGTAAAGCAATTAAACCTGCACAGCACAGTAGTCCACATGTGGTCTCATCAATATGCTGTGCAGTTGCATCAAGATGTCCCTTCTTTCGTACTCCATCCCTGTTGCAATAAAGGCCAACATTCCAGCTATCTTCCTAATTGCCAGCCACGTGCAACCTTGAGATTCGTGCTGAAGAATACCTAGATCCCGCTGTGCTACAGCATTCGGTATATCGCCACTGAAATAATATTCTGCTTTGCTAGTCCTCTTGCAAAGTGGACAACCCCACAGTATATTCCATCTGCCAAATTTTTCCTCATTCACTCTATACTTCCTTAAGACTCTGACTCTTTACTCAACTTGCTTTTCTAAATTCCTTTGTACTGGTAGCCAAATTTGGCTATCTACCCCCTTTGTTCACATCATTAATATAGATCATAAGTTGCCCAGACCTCAGAAGAGATCCCTGTGGCACTCTACTCATTACAGACTGCCAACCCAAAAATAATCCATTTATCCCAACCATTTCCCTTTAGATAGCAAATTCTTCTATCCATAGTAATTAGTCACACCCAACACCATGCGCTCTTCTCTTGCGCAATAAACCCCTATTGAAATAATTCTAGAAACTCAAATACATTACATCTACTTCTCCTTTAATTGCCCTGTTTGCTACATCCTCAAAGAACTCAAAACAACTTTGTATGACATGATTTTCCAGTCACAAAATTAATTACATGCCCTGTTGCTACCTCCTTCATAATGGATTTTAGCAATTTCCCAATGACAAATGTAAGGCTAGCTGGTCATTGGTTTCTTGCTTTGTGTCCCTCCTTTCTGGAATTGAGGTGTTGTACTTGAAGTTTTCCAAATCCACTGGAACCTCTCCAGAATCTAAAGAGCATTGGAAGATTACAACCAACACACATAGCATCACTATATTGACCCATTTCAAGACTATGATATATAGGCGACTTGTCAGCCTTTAGACCCATTAGCTTTCCTATTACTTTTTCTGTAGTGATAGCTGTTTTAAGCTTCTCCTGCTCTTTTGTTCCTTAATTTGCTTCAATTCATGAGACACTTTCTGTGTAGAGATTCAAAGCACCTGTTCAAAACCTCAACCATTTCCTTATTTTCCATTAATTCCCTAAATCAATGATCACTTTAGCCAATTGTCCTTTTTTAAACTTGTAGGTTTTACTGTGAGATTCTATATTTCTTGCTAGTTTTCTCTTGTATTCTAACTTCATCCTTTTTCCCCCCAAAGGACAACAGCTGCTGTGTAAAATAATTCCTCAAGTTCTCGTCAAACATATTAAGATGGTGTACTCAGGTAACTGATTCACCTGCCAATGAAATTTGTTTTTCTTGATTTATTTAATCAAAATAGTTCAATTTTGAGGATCTTGTCAATTCCCCATAACCTCAGCTGCTGTTCCTTATAAAATACAGCTTTTGCAACTTATTCCGCTATATACAGGTTGCTCTGCTTCATCGCACACTTCTTTAACACAAATTCACAGTAACGCAATTGATGAACTGGGGACACTTTCTAAAGCACAAACTTTTAAAACGTGCGTTAGCTGTAACGTGATTACATTGCCAACATTAAGTGCTGTTTCTAAAATGCAATTTTTCTATAACAGACAAGAACACAACCATTGTGTTATAGAAGAAATACTTGTAATTAATATCTTTTAGCCATTCTGACTGATGCACCTGGACCAGGGTCATGAAAAGTTTTAAACTACGAATGATGAATCAAAACTAAGCACAAGACTCCAAATATGTACCAAGTATGTGCAAAACTCGCAAAGTATGTGCAATGTTTTATATTGGAGTTAGTGTTGATGCATGGCGAATATCACTATTAACAATCCTGAATCTTAGGATAATGTTGCTGCGATTCCCACCACGGCAGATGGTGATATTTGAATTCAAAAAGAAAGTGACCAAATAACCACAGCTTAATGTCATAGAAACCCATATAGTTCACTAATGTCCTTTAGGGAAGTTAATCTGTCCTAGAGAAGTACAGAATGTACTTCTGTACTTCTCTAGGGATCTTAAAAGGAATTAAAGAGCAAGAAGGAGGCATAATTAGATAACAGCAGGCATAATAAAGGAAAATCCCACATTATTTTACAGTGCATTACAGGAAAAAAACAGGAGAAAGAGTAGGGCTCAAAGTAATCTTGCGTGAAGCCAGAGGATATAGGTATGGTTTTAAATGAATAAAATGTATTAGTGTTTACTCATCAGGGACCGACGTGGGTATAGAAATCAAGGAGGTGACTATGCTTCAATTAAAGAGATAACACAGACAGGAGGTTCGGAATGGTCTGGTTGGTGGACAAGTAGATAAATCTCCAATGCTGGACGAAATGTATCCTGGGCTGTTGCATAAGGCATGACAGTGTGTTTAAGACCAAGTTATATTAGAACTGCATAAAACATTAGCTGGACCACAGCTTTTGTGCAATTTTGGAATCCATATTATGGGTGGGATGTGATAGCAACGAAAAGGGCGTAGAGGAGATTTACCAGGTTGTCGTCTGGGCCGGAGAGTTTTAGTTATGTAGAGAGATCTGATAGATTGGTGTTGTTTTCCTTATAGCAGAGGAGATTGAGGGGGTACATGACTGAGATGTATAAAATTATGAGCACAGAAAGGGTAGACATGGATTTCCCCTTTGGGCAGGGATCAGTGACGGGGGCATAAATTTAAGGTGAGGAGATATGCAGAGGATGAGAGGATGTGACGTTACCCAGTATTTGTGAAACCTTTACACCAGCTACAATCTCCTTACAAACGAAGTCCAGTGTCACATCAGGAAGCTGATTCGATGAGCAATAGGGAAAGAGGGAGTGAGGGAAGACAGTTAGTTGGGTGACTAACCTATTTGACCACCAAAATTTGCACATTAGCTACTTAAACTGATTTTCCTTTACAAAACATGCACGTATCAGAAAGTCCCACACGAGTGCATACCCCCCATTCTCCAACCATCCCAGATATGAAGCAGACATTCGGTCTGGTCTAGAGGACCTTAGGAAGTGAAGCTTTCCAGAGACAGGTGAATTTCAAACTTCCATACTTTCTTCCAACTCCATAAAAACACAATCTTTTATCCCTCTCCCAAAGCTCCTACCTCCATATATAACCGTGCCTGTGTTGTTGAAGACTATTCGACACTGGTCTAATGCTGGGACTGTGTGCAGAAGGTGGAATGTCCGCAGATCCCACTGAAATGAAGCCTTTGTTAAGGATTTCCTCTGACATTGTTAGATTATAAATACAATATTATTAAAAGCTTCAGCACAGTAGGATTAATTATATTCGGGGTGCATGCCACTTAAGTGTACATAATATACAACCTCTACCTAGAGCCAAACAAGTATTTGGAGGACACCCTCCCAACAAAGTAATTTCTCTGCACAGGAGGAGTTATGGTAGCCGACTCAACAAATACTCTCAGGAAAACCCATGCACTTGAATCCCCTGGTCACACAGACCTTCTGCTTGTCGAATATAGCCATACTAGTAAATGCTCTCTTGTAAGTGTCAGGCCAGATACAGTAATAGTACTCTATTGTTCAATCTCCACAATTCTCAGAACAATTATGCTAAGTTCTTGACTATTAATGTTCTGCTTGAATTGAACTCTTTCCTTCATAGAGGGCAATAAGTCATTTAGTTAAAACTTAAGTGAACATCACTACTTGCAAATTTCCCTCAAAGATACTTACTCGTTTGAACTATAATTGCTATTCCTTGAATATCACTGGGTCAAAGTCCTGGCACTCCCTAACAGCACTGTGGCGTACCTACACCACATGCACTGCAGTAGTTCAAGCAGCAGCTCACACAAACACACTCGAGGGCAAGTTAGGATGCGTCATAAATGTCAGTCTAGTCAGCAAAGCTCATGGATGAATATAAAGAATTACTACAGGATTTAAACACGAAAAATTCTGGAAATGATCAGCTGGTCAACTGCTAAAAGAGTAAGGTTTCACATCAATGATCTATTTCCAGAAGAAATGGTTATGACCTGAAAAGACTTTACCTACTGCTATGCTCTTGATGTGCCAAACATGCAGTTTTCAGATCATATTTCCAGTAACTATTACATTTTAGCTTGAAATTCAATAAAAATGCTTCCTTGTTAACATGCTTATACCAAAAGAATTTTTACTATGGTGGTGTTTCAATAGCATTCTCCTGATTGCTACTCCTTCTCTCCAGTATCCACAAGTTACAATAGACAACAGTCTGAGCAAACAGACTGTCCCCTCATAACAGTTAAAAAATCCTGGTCTTCAGAATTGACTGGGAGATTTGTCTAAAATATTCCCTAAAATCACTGACCACTTATTGTACAACACCCCAGTTCCTCTAGTACACAGTCGCTCTTTACTGAAGGATACAATCTCTGTATTGATGATGACTTCCAGACCATTTGGATGGAACACTCCACTGATATTCATGTTGAACTTATCAAACTTGTGAATGGCCTGTGTTGAACGGATATCCCACAACACTCCGTCATTTAACACCAAATCATCTGTGGGGTTAAAGGTTGCACAATTCCGCTTGTAGTTGTTAGCTAGGTCAGGATTGTAGAGAGTGAGGATATTTTGGCCTGTCTGGATATCGTATATCTATGGACAGAAGAAAAGACAAGCTTTTTTTCAATAATAGTGCGTATTTATCCTGTGTGTAGAAAGTGAGAGATATTGATGCTGCAGAATTTGAACATAATTTATGAATCACCTTTTCTCAACTTTTCCATAACAACATTCTCCAATCTTAATATCAATAGCACAATAGTATCATACTGTCTGCATCTCTCTGAACCACCTTATGGAATTTGAGAAAGTTGCTAATTTACTGCTGCCTTGCTTTGTGTTGAAGATTTAAACGCTTGAGGAACTGGATTGGGACAGAGCTTTGGCAAAACCTACCTTAGAATTTACATCGCAACTTTAAAATTCAACCATTCAAAAAGCTCTAGGTATAGAAATGGACACTGGGCTAAAAGATTTTGGAAGAAGAAACCATAAGACTGGTCAAAGATTTAGGTTTTAAGTATGGTCTTAGAAAAAGTCAGCTGACGCTAATAGGTTAATGGTGGAAATTGCAGATCATGGGACCAAGGTGGCTGAAGGCACAGCCATTAATGGTGAGGCAAAAGAAAGGGGATACAGTATATGCATGAGGTCAGAGTCAGAGGAACGAACAGTTTGAGGAAGGAAGGATCAGCATCAGAGCGGAAATAAATTGGAGGGCAGGATTGAGTGACAAACAAGATTTTCTTTTATTCATTCACAGTTTCTGGGCATTACAGGCTAGCTCAGCATTTACAACAATTCCCAACTGTTGTGGGCCTGGTGTCATGTGTAGGCTACACCAGATAAGGATAGCAGATTTCCTTCCCTGACGGACATTATAGAGATGTAAAGCATGGAAACAGACCCTTCGGTCCAACCCATCCATGCCGACCAGATATCCCAACCCAATCTAGTCCCACCTGCCAGTGCCTGACCCATATCCCTCCAAACCCTTCCTATTCATATACCTATCCAAATGAACCAGATAGGTTTTTCTAACAATTGACAATAGTTTCTTGGTCATTGTTATACCCTTAATTCCATATTTTTATTGAATTCAAATTTTCACTATGGCAGATGTGAATTTGCACCTAAGACCACAGAACATTACCTGGGTCTCTGCATTAACTGTCTACCAATAATAATCATTGCTTCCCCTAGATTAAATTAGGCTTTCTACAGCGTGGAAACAGGCCATTCGGCCAAAAAGGCCCACACCGACCCTCCGAAGAGTAACTCACCCAGACCCATTTCCCTCTAACTAATGCACCTAACACTAAGGGCAATTTAGCATGGTGAATTCACCTGACCTGCACATCTTTGGACTGTGGGATGAAACCAGAGCACCCACAAGAAACCCATGCAGACACGGGGAGCATGTGCAAACTCCACACAGACAGTCGCCCAAGGTTGGAATTGAACCCGAGTCCCTGGCACTGTGAGGCAGCAGTGCTAACCATCGAGCCACTGTGCTGCCCTATGGCAGCAGAATTTTAGATGTTTTACCGAAGTCGCAGGATGGGTTGCCAAGCATAACAGCACCAGAATAATTAGGTCTGTGGGGATAAAGGCACAGATGAGGATTTCAGATGGGCAGAAAATACAGGGTTGACTAGGACACAGAAGTTACAAGGTTTGTATTGGCCTGTGATACTGTCTGGGGAGGGAATCGAATTGGTGATAAAAGTATACAGTCTGCTGTGAAGCCCAAAGATGATGGTCTCAATTTACACAGTGCACTATTAAGCAGCAAGCCATTGGACGGTGAGCAAAGGGAGGCATGGGTGATTTTATCCAATTGCTAACTCAGACCAGATCACCTAACAAACTATGAGGCACACATTACTTGACAATTGAACCCTTTACCTACTGGGGTATTAGCAGATCAAATGACCAAGATTCCCATTTATCTTCACATATAAATCAAAGCCAAATTACTCACATGAGCCACTTCCTCCTTTGTCCCAATGACTCTATCCTGAGAGAGTTTACTGAATTCCACATAATGATCGTCTGTGAATGAGTGCCTGAAACATTGGGAACACCATTGCCAAATTAATTCCAACAACACAGATCCAAAACAAACACCCAAATACCTCAAGGTCTAGTGCGGATCAGCTGTGTTTAGAGACCTCATCAAATTGCACTGTATGGCTCTTCAGGACAAAAAACATTTCTTCTTTGCAGCATAACACAAGCCTCTTTTACCCTACAATTCATCCAGGCTTGATACTCCATTTTCATCTCACATGACAAGGTTAGCAGATACATGGGAACACTACCAAGTTCCTCTTCAAACCACTCTCTAGCCTGACTTGGAAATATACTGCCGTTCCTTCACTGTCACTTGGTCAAAATCCTGGAATTTCCTTCCTGATGGTATTATGGGTCTATCTACAGCTAATGGACTGCAGTGATTCAAGGTGGTGGCTCAAGGGCAACTCGGGATTGGCAATAACTGCTGGCCCAGCCAATGACACCCACATCCCACAAAAGAATAAAAAAAAACCTCATTCACACACTCAAACTGGGAACTGAACCACTTCAGTGCATCAGACATTGGTACATTCCAGCACCTCTCTAATCTTTCAAACTAATGTAGCAATTAAAGTCTATTGCATAAAGCCACCAGAAGTATTAGCACCTTTCCCATTTTAAATAATCACAGGATGGGGACATGCACTTTTTAAACACAAAAAATTCAGACTTTATTTTAGAATAAAATAATGACAACTTCTTTTCCTATCTAAAGCAAAAAATTCCAAGCCACATAGAGACACAGCAACTGGTCTCCATATCCTTAAGATGGAGAAAACACAATCAATCTCTTCTGCTGGCTGTCCAACGATGCTTACTAGAATGTGAATTGTGGACATTAGAGAGGTGACAGCTTGAGATGATACCAGATTTAGTAAATATTTGCAAATTCAGCATGTGGATTATTCTCCACATATAATTCTCTTTAGCACAGTTCAGTGCATCTGTAATTAAATCACAACGCAACCTCAAATTGTACTGGTCAGCTGAGAAGTATAGGGATTCATCCCATTCACACACCTGTCTTTCTGTATTGTTCCACTGTAATTCAAAGCTAGAAAACCTCACCTAAAATGACACTTCAGCGAATAAAGAAACTGTAGGCCTGGCACTTCCAACTCATACTTGTGAAAAATCATCTTCACTTACTTCATGTCAAAGACGGACTTCATTCCCCAGAGAGCAGAGAGAGGTTGGCCCCAACTTGCTGACGTTAATAACAACGATCCATCCTGCAAGTGCACAGAAATTACAGAAAAATTAAATATCGGACATGTACATGGAGTAATACTGGTCTTGATATACAATCTCGCAGTCAAAATTATTACACATTATCTGGCTATTATTTGATGACTAAATGCAAGACTTTGCCATGAGCAAACTGGATGTCACAGTTACCAAAATAAAATCAGTGACCACACTTGGAAAAGTGTTTCATTAAATGTAAAGCTCTACTGACATTCTAAAATTAGAAAGGTGCTACAGAAATGTATTTTGTGGACTTCTGCCACTGGCACACCCATCGCCCTGGTCATTGTTGGATAGCCCCATGAACAGTATACTGAAGGAAGCACAGTCAACGCCAGAAATATGGGCCCACAATCATGATTAATACTAGACTAGGATTCTGATTTTGGTTGCAGAACAGGAGTTGAAACTGGAGGTGAAATTTCAGGTCAATTATACAGGAAGCCAGGGAGGAAATCCAAAGAGATAGTGCACAAAAATGCATTGATGGGACACAAAGGTTAGAAGTGGGGCAAAGAGGAAGGGTAAAATTAAGAGAAATAAGCCAAGCCAGTTATAGCCGGTCATACGCTTCAGAATAACCAGAGCATAACAAATCCATCAATTAAGGGCTTTACATTATGAAGCATTCTGGTAAAGGTGCCCAAAAGCACAATCTCTTGTTATCCTGGCCCAGCTTGTCAGAGATTTCTACTTGGATTTGATACAGATTCTGATTGTCCTGCTGCATCCTACCAAACTGGGCATCTTGTGGTTTAGGGGCCTAACCAGCTGGTGTCTGTTAGAACACATGACTGAGGCAGGACTTAATGAATAGTGCTCAGGACTGGGAACCCCAAACTATGCGTAGCATCAATAGCCTCGGATTAGACATTCAGTACAGGCTGGAGATTGAAACAAGGATCTCTGCTTTGCAAATCTCAGCGATTCACAGTTGCAACCAACAGAGTGGATAATGGATATAGGCACACAAATCTAGACCGACACTTGTGCAGTGCTGAAGAAATGTTGCATTGTTGGGAGATTATACCTTTTGGGTGAGACATTAAAACAAGGCCATTTTCCCTTTTGTTTTGATGGACGTAAATGACTCAGTACTTCAAAAGAACGGGGAGAGTTCTCCAATCCTGCCTAATATTTTTCCATGAACTAAAATCACAAAAATAAAGACAGCACATTTCTGTTTGCAGGATCCTGTATTTCTACATTTTACATGGAATTATTTGGTCATAAAACATTTTGGGACATCCTGAAGTCTGAAAAGTACTGTGCAAAATGCAAGCCTTTTTTTAAAAAGAAATTTAAATGCATATCTTTCCCAGACCATAGGCCTGATAATAATGCACCTACCTTAGATGGCTCTAGGTGCGTTATGGCGGAATTATGACAGGCATATGTACCCTCTTCTTGGCCACTAAATAAATTGTAGAGCTTTAATTCTCCGGTACACGTCCCCAACATCAGAAAGCGCTCTCGTGCAGAGAATGTACAGCATGTAAAACCACTGCCTTCCTCATCTGATTCTCTGAACACAGAAATGGGTCGGAACCTGCAACAAGTGAGCAGGACATGAAACTCAATTTGTGTTATGAATATTTGAGGAATAAATACATTATGTAGCATGAAACCTTTCAATAGGAGAACAGATATGAACTACTAATTCTATGATTCCATTTACACCTGAAGAAATGCATAATTTTCTTCAAGTTTTATTCCATGCACTGGAATAACCCTCAAACAGGCTCAGTGGTTAGCACTGCTGCCTCACAGCGCTAGGGACCCGGGTTCAATTCTCACCTCAGGCAACTGTCTGTGTGGAGTTTGCACATTCTCCCTGCGTCTGCGTGGGTTTCCTCCAGGTGCTCCAGTTTCCTCCCACAATCCAAAGATTGCAGGTTAGGTGAATTGGCCATGCTAAATTGCCCATAGTGTTAGGTGCATTAGTCAGGGGTAAATCTAAGGGAATGAGTCTGGGTGGGTTGCTCTTCGGAGGGCTGGTGTGGACTTGTTGGGCCGAAGGGCCTGTTTCCACACTGTAGGGAATCTAATCTAAATAAAAGAAAACATATGCACCTCATGTTTTGATGGAATTATTTGAGGGAGGGCCCCGGAGTGTTCTGTTCATCAAGGTGAGAAATATTACTGCGAGAAATGGAACACTCAATTTTGTGCCAGGTCAAATTGTACTCAAAAAATCCAAGCTGTTACATCAAATACTCCCCTGTCCCTGGTCAGATAAAAGATGTTACTACCAGAAAAAACATTCCCTCTACTCTACCCCAATAACCACCAGGGTAGGAACTGTTTAGACTCAGTGTAACACGGTCTTTACATTAAACCATTCATCACTACTGCAGCAGATATCAAAAGTTAAATACAGACAATTAAATACACAGATTCAAATTGTTTTTTGGGTTGTTGAGTACATAGGAAAATTTCTTCGATGAGACTTCAGCCCCAGCACTCAGCAAACACTTTCTAATGCACCAGTTTTGATACCAGCGGCTATGTGGCAGGTTGATCATTTAAAAGAAATTTAAATGCACACTGGTCACTATAATGGATTGGGGTTACCCAAAGTCATTTTGCTTAATTATTTTCAATCAAGAGAGACATGATAAAACGCGATCTGATGCCAGATCCCAGACATAAAAAGTTCTTACTGAATAAACTCTTGTACAGGGAGAAGACTTTGAGAAACATGGGTATAAAGGCATGGGCTTGGAAGCCCGGAGCAGGACTCTAGCAGCAGTGTTGCATGGGCTGGGAAGCCTGGAGCGGGATTGTAACAACAGGGAAAGAAAAGTTGGATTAGTGGTGCTGGAAGAGCACAGCAGTTCAGGCAGCATCCAAGGAGCAGCGAAATCGACGTTTCCGGCAAAAGCCCTTCATCAGGAATAAAGGCTCCACATTGATGCCCTGGGGTTGAAGTGTTCCGAGGCGGAAGATGCGGCATTCTTCCTCCAGGCGTCTGGTGGTGAGGGAGCGGCGGTGGAGGCAGCCCAGGACCTCCATGTCCTCGGCAGAGTGGGAGGGGGAGTTAAAATGTTGGGCCGCAGGGCGGTGTGGTTGATTGATGCGGGTGTCCCGGAGATGTTCCCTAAAGCACTCTGCTAGGAGGCGCCCAGTCTTCCCAGTGTGGAGGAGACTGCGTCGGGAGCAACGGATACAATAAATGATATTAGTGGATGTGCAAGTAAAACTTTGATGGATGTGGAAGGCTCCTTTAGGGCCTTGGATAGAGGTGAGGGAGGAGGTGTGGGCGCAGGTTTTACAGTTCCTGTGGTGGCAAGGGAAAGTGCCAGGATGGGAGGGTGGGTTGTAGGGGGGCGTGGACCTGACCAGGTAGTCACAGAGGGAACGGTCTTTGCGGAAAGCAGAAAGGGGTGGGGAGGAAATATATCCCTGGTGATGGGGTCTTTTTGGAGGTGGCGGATGATTTGGTTTATGTGAAGGTTGGGAGGATGGAAGGTGAGCAACAGGGGCGTTCTGTCCTTGTTACGGTTGGAGGGGTGGGGTCTAAGGGTGGAGGTGCGGGATGTAGACGAGATGCGTCGGAGGGCATCTTTAACCACGTGGGAAGGGAAATTGCGGGCTCTAAAGGAGGAGGCCATCTGGTGTGTTCTGTGGTGGAACTGGTCCTCCTGGGAGCAGATACGGCGGAGGCGGAGGGGAATACGGGATGGCATTTTTGCAAGAGGTTGGGTGGGAAGAGGTGTAATCCAGGTAGCTGTGGGAGTCGGTGGGCTTGTGAAAAATGTTAGTGTCAAGTCAGTCGTCATTAATGGAGATGGAGAGGTCCAGGAAGGGGAGGGAGGTGTCAGAGATGGTCCAGGTAAATTTAAGGTCAGGGTGGAATGTGTTGGTGAAGTTGATGAATTGCTCAACCTCCTCGCGGGAGCACGAGGTGGCGCCAATGCAGTCACCAATGTAGCGGAGGAAGAGTTGGGGAGTGGTGCCGGTGTAATTACGGCAGATCAATTGTTCTATGTAGCCAGCAAAGAGACAGGCATAGCTGGGGCCCATACGTGTGCCCATGGCTACCCCTTTGGTCTGGAGGAAGTGGGAGGATTCGAAGGAGAAATTGTTAAGGGTGAGGACCAGTTCGGCCAAACGAATGAGTGTGTGTTGGTGGAAGGGTACTGTTAGGGACGTCTGGAGAGGAAAGAACGGAGGGCTTGGAGGCTCTGGTCATGGCAGATGGAGGTGTCGAGGGATTGAATATCCATGGTGAAGATGAAGCGTTGCGGGCCGGGGAAACGGAAGTCTTGGAGGTGGAGGGCGTGGGTGGTGTCTCGAATGGCGTCTCGAACGAGACAAAGAAAAGTTGGACTCCAAGTTAGAATAAAATTTTTTAAAAAGCTGAGTTAATGTGAATGGCGCCTACAGATGGTGACGGTACACACCTTTTACTGTATTTTACACATAACAATAAAATTATTCAATTCATATAATGTGGTCAGGATTAGGCCAGCTTTAACAGCCATTCCTACATATTCACTTAATCTTGGATTTCCATCAGCATTATCTTAAAACAAATTGGCAACAGTCAGCATGAAGACACTGTTCCATGAGGTATTGTGTGACAGTGGTAAATATCCATATCTCTAGGCCAGAAGTCCCAGAATCAACTCCCATCTAATATGGACGTGCATCATACAATTAAAAAAACTTCAAGATATGTAGTGCCAGATTACTTGACTAGCGGTCATTGTAATCATGGCAAACAGAGCTATTGAATTCATTGTGCTTGGCCACTTAATGTTAACTTCATGACTGGGAGGATCTAGGTTTCTGACCTCGTAGTTAGCTGACAACCGGAAGTGACAAAGTCTGGAAACCAGAGCAGATTTAGCAAATTCTGTCTTCTGAGCCCAGAGCCGAAGTGGGAAATTTGACAGACTGTCAGCCATGCTTTTGAAATTAGAAAGTGATATAATGGTGGAATGTCTACCATGCTATATTGATCTAATTTAGAATTCTACACACATTATGTTAGCTAACAAAGGGAAGTGACTAGTGTTGGAATGTTATGCCTAGTTTAAATTTATTTTTTTTTTATTTGCTGACCCCAAATCTACACTATTATACGGTTCCTTGAATAGTGGTCATCATCTGGTATGGAGAAAGTGAGGACTGCAGATGCTGGAGATCAGTGTCGAGAGTGTGGTGCTGGAAAAGCGCAGGTCAGACAAAATCCGAGGAACAGGAGAATCGGCGTTTCGGGCATAATCCCTTCACATCAGGATTTTACTGTTTCAGCTTCAGCTATAGAGCTTGATACTGGGGTAGAAGAAATTAATGAAAAGGAGCAAAAACACATATCTGCACAATGAGAGAAGCTGGTGGGTGAGTGAGAGGCTGTTAAGGGCTAATCTCTCTCGAAAATCTAATTTTTATTTATATTTAGCATCCAACTAAAAATTACCGCTTAACAGAGGTAAGTTACCTTTTAAAAGAAGTTACGCTTTCCCAGGCTTAAACAGGAAAGACAAGCTCTGACAGCTGTAACTAGTAGACTTTTCAAAGGGCACACTCATTGTTTTTCCCAAGAGCATCTATACTGCTAGAGTGCACATAATGTGAAACCGGGGGTTGGAAGAGGCAAGAGGAATATAAAGTAATTGAAATATCTAAAAAAACACAATTGATATAATAGAGATGACAGGAGATGTCGAAGCTGCAGAATGAGGAACTTCAGTTTCTGAGCTGGAGGACAAACTACAGACAAATCAGGTGAATTGGGAAGGAGAAAATTACCTGGACACTATATGGCTTCTGGATCATTCATACCCCTGAGATTAGTGCATCACATTTAGCTAGTGGTCAGGGACTGGAGAGCACAATAAAAGTTAGGCAGTCAAGGGGATTGAGAAGGTGGGCATGGAGGAGCTTTACTAACGGTCCAATAGGTTGGAGGTTCTTGCAGCTTGTGTGGATGACAGCAAAGGCTGCAGTGTGATGAGATGACTGACTATAGCACCACAATACAGAAGGCATACAAAAGTGGGATAAATGAAAGGAACAGGGTAGTAGTATGCGATAGTTCAGTCACAGGATAGACATTTCTCTGCAGCTAACCGTGTGAATTCAGGGGTTATTTTGCCTGCCTGGTGCAATGGTTCAGGATATCTGTTCAAAGCTGGACAGGAACGAAGAGTGGAAGGGGGTGGATCCAGTTGCAGTGCTTCATGTAGGTACCAATAACAAAGACCAGGAAAGAGGCCTTTGTTAGGTAGTATGAGCAGCTAAGTGCTAAATTAGAAAGCAGAACCTCAAAAAGTACAAGAGCCAGGGGCAAGGAGTAATGAAAATTGGGGAGCTGCATAGTTGAAAGACTGCCATGTGAAAAGTGGATACTGATTCATGGGCCATTAGCATCAGCACTGAACAATGTGGGGGCTATATTTTGGGATGGACTTCACCTGGGGGAAGAGGAGGGGAAAATAGGGAAAAGATCGTGCTCGACAAAATTGAGTGAATTAGAGGGAAGTGCCAACTCAATAGATTAGGATAGTAATAAACAATAATAATGAGTGTATAGCAGGAACGAACAGAGCTTCCAAACTTGACTGTGTCAACAGATAGGACCAGATTTTATAAAAACGGGTGTGGATTGGTGGTGAGACACCAAATTAAAAGTTCTGCATTTGAATGCATAGAGGATTTGCAATAAAACTGAAACTGTTAATTCAAATACAAGTTTAGGCTTGGCCTGGTCTCATTAGAGAGAGATGGCTACCAGGAAACAAAAACTGGGGCATGGATATCCAGGGTTCTGTGGCATTCACGGAGGTCAAAGTTCTGGGAAAATGTGGCAGGGTGCTCTCCTTAATTTAAGGCGGCATTAGTATTGTAGAGCGAGAGATCACCTGCGTTCTAAAGTTTGAATGGAGTAGGAAACAGCAAAAGACAAGACTTTGGTGGGAGTTAATTATACGCCACTAAACATAAATAATAATGTAAATCACAATAGAAATAAGGAAGCTAGAGGTTCATCTAATAAGAATATAATAATCCTGGGTGACTTCAATTTACATACAAACTGGAAGTATTAATACGGCTGTGCAGGACTTATTTTTGGAACATATGCTTGACGTTTTTCCAGAGTAGTACGTTGAGGAACCAATTAGGGAGAAGTTTACATCAATGTTTGAGCAATGAAAATGACTGTTTAATAATCTTATGAAGTAGGTTTTAGAAAAGAGTGACCAGAACATGACAGCATTTTGCACTAAGTCTGAAAGTGAACTTAGGTGAGAAATTAGGGTCTTAAATCTGAAAGGAGACTATGAAGTTAAGAGGGGTAAACTGGAAATGGCATATTGGGAAACTACATTAAGAGGTATGACAATAAACATTTTACCAATTACTAACTTTCAAAGAACTCATACATAGTTTACGACAAAAAGTGCCGAGTAACAATGTAGTGTTACACTGCAGTTAAAAAAATCAACAATTATCTTAAATCAAAAAGGTAGCTGGGAATGGGACAGGTAAATGAAGGGGAGGGAGAAGGTGATAGTTCGGAGAGGAGGGTGGAGCGGATAGATGGGAAAGTCGACGGACAGGTCAAGAAGGTGGGACCGAGTTGGAGGCTTGGGAATGGGATAATGTGGGGAGAGGGGAAATGAGGAAACTGGTGAAATCCACATTGATCCAGTGTGGTTGCAGGGTCCCAAGGTGGAATATATGAGGCGTTCTTCCTTCAGGCATTGGGTGGTAAGAGTTTGGCGATGGAGGCAGCTCAGAACCTGCGTGCCCTTGGCGGAGTGGGAGGGGAGTTGAAGTGTTCAGTCACGGGGTGGTGAATGGGTTGGTTGGTGCGGGTGTCCTGGAGATGTTCTCCGAAACTCCCTGCAAGTTGGCGTCCTGTCTCCCCAATGTAGAGGAGACCACATTGGGTGCAACGGATACAGTGGATGACATCGGTGGAGGTACAGGTAACTTTCTGTCGGATGTGGAGGTATCCTGTGAAGCCATCCCAAATCAAGAATAAATGATAATTGAAGTGATGGGAAACTATGTTCACTATAATTTTAATTGGGAAAATAACTCCTAACTTTAGCACTACCACAATGCATTTACAAAAAGATTCCTCTTGAACCGTATTAAGTGCAATGATTATTTGGAGTTAAAACAGCAAAAAAACACTGCTGATTTCAGGCTAAGGCAGCTTGTATCAGTGTTAATATTGCTCATGATTACAGGAATCATTGTAATGCTACAAACTACTGTGATTTTACTACACATTATGCACAACAGACAAACCGCAAGAGTCAAACATGCTCACTATAAACAGCGGAGACTATAAGCATAATTGTTTTGTGCAAGGCAACATTCTGCCACTCCTCGGTCAATAAACTACACATTACCTGCTGAAGATGAGATGCCGGTCAAAGCAGCCCCCATCCACCCCTCCGTATTTAGGGAAAGCAGACCTATGTGTCACACGACTAGTGAAGTTCAAAGGTGCCTGCCGTCTCTGCTTTGGTTCTGGGCACTGGTGAGGAGTAAAGAGGGAAAAAGGAGGGCAGGTGACAACAGGGTTCTTGCAACGGGCATGCTGTTCCCGGAGGTATTCTGTTATGATACTGTCCAAGGAAGGTGGCGACGGGAGATGGCGGTCCAGTTGCTTTTTAATAGCCGGCGTCTGGTTGTAAGCCCCATAGTCTGACTTCTGTCGAATTAGTCTCTGCTTCTTCAGGTTGGTGCCATTGCATGGAGATGGCTTTTCCTTGGAAAAACTTATCTTGCCAATAATTGGCGAACCATTGGGACAGGAGAGCCCAGAGGTGGAGGTGGCTCCTTGTGTAGCTGCCACCTTTGCTTGGCAGGATGGCGGAAACGCTGTTAGGTTGATGGTTCGAGATGATATGCCATTGGCTAATCTGGGAGTCCGGGGTAGGCTGACAGGGGAGGTGCCAGGGGCGGTTGTTGTGAAGGCTGGAGAATGTGGCGGTGCAGCTTGGATGGCTGGTGTCCTGGGAAGGTCACCCTCCTTGGTGAGCATTGACGCTGTATCGTGCAGGCCATGAGACACCAGATGGTTGCGGATAAGTAAGAGCAGCTCTTTCTCAGAGAAGGTGATCCGTGTTTGTGCCACCACATCTGCCTTCTGAAGCCGGGCCAGAGATACATCGGAGCCAATGGACAGCGGCTTCCCAGAGACACGTTCAATCAGTTCAGAGGCATACTTGCAGAACTTGACATGCTCGTGTCGCTTGTCCTGAAGCACAGGCTCCCTCATCAGTTGCTGGATCTGGCCACTGGTGAACAGGGGCAGCTTGCTGATGATCTGCTTCACAGCACTGCTGCGTGACAGACCCACCAGAGCCTTGCACGCCAAGGTGCGGATTTGATCTGCATCTGTGATAGGTGTCTTCACAGTCAACAGGGACAGTAATACCTTGATGCCATTGTTGGCCTGCACCACATTCCACATTTTAGTCAGCACACTCTCTGTGCTCTTGGGGTTCTGCAGGTTTTTCCGACGAGGGGTTCCAGAGTTGAACTTGCCGATGCTGGAGATACGCTTATCAGGACCACAAACACAGTTGATAATGACTTGAAGAGCAGATTTCTGTGTCTCAGCATCATTTGCAAAGATATCCCCCTCAGCAACTCCAAGGATAATGCTCATCCCTACAAAAGAAAGCAAGGCCCTTTATTGTAGGATACAGTTTAATAGATTTGTAACCTCTAAGTTTTACAGCTCACAAACAGTTAACTAGCCTGCTTTCTGTCACCTCCCTTTCTTGATTAAGTGGTGTCACGATGGTGTTTCTTCAGTCTGCTGGGATCTTTCCAAAAATTAGGTAATTTTGGAAAAATACAACTTCTAAGGACTCAGGATGAAAGCCACCAGGTGCAGGAAACCTGTCCACCTTTAGTTCTAATAATTTCCCAATAATTGAAATATCCTCCCTTCCTTTCAAGTCTTAATTTTCAGTTCGGCCTGGGACTTGCCTTTTGGAATCTTCTACAGTGCAAAAAAAGGTACAAAATATCTGATCAAGGTTTCTCGCATTCCCTAGTTTTCCATTACTAATTCCTCGGTTTCACCCTCTGCTGGACTAATGGTCGCTTCAGTTTCCTTTTTCTTTTGTAAATACTGTTTTTATACTTCTAGCAAACTTTCTCTCAAACTCTGTTGGAGCGCAGTCAAGGATATTAAAGGAAGTAGCTAAGAGAAAACATGATGTGCTGAATGTACCTTTCCAAGAATTCAGATTCTTTAAATCCATAAAATCCCAGAGGATTGAAAAAAAAATGCCATTGCTCACCCTTATTCAAAAAGGAGACAACAACCAGTTACACAGTTAACTATAGGCCTATGAGCTGAACATCCAAGATGGTCATCTAAAAAATTATAAAAGGTGCAATAGTGGAGCATTTAAAAATTCATAACATAAGGAAGCAGTCAGGTTGGCTTCATGAAGGGGTCATCACACTTGACAACTTTATTAAAGTTCTTCTAGGAGGAAAAAGCTGGATAGACAAAAGGTAATTGGCTGAAGTAATACACTTGAAAAGGTGTTTGATAAGCAAAATAGGATACTTAACAAGTGCTCATCACGTTGGATAGTATATTAATGCAGAGGACTGGCTAAGTAAAGAACAGAGTTGGAATAAAGTGGAACATTTTCAGGCTGGCAACCCGTAACTTGTGGTGTGCCATGGGGATCAGTGCTTAGGCTACAATTATTTGCAATATATATTAATGACTGGGACAAGGAATGTACCATTGCTAAGTTTGAAGATAACCCAAAAATAGGTGGAAAGGCAAGTGGTAAGGAAGACAGAGTCTGCAGATGGATGTTGACCAGTTATGGCAAAAAGCTGGCAGATGGAATCTAAGATGGTAAGTGAGAGATTATGCACTTTGGCAGGAATAGGAGAGGAGTGAATAGAATAAATTTGCTCTGTAAACCCACTGCCATTATGAAGTGAACAAACAGAACTCACTTCAAGCAGGACACAATTGAGTTTGGACAGTCTGGTTTCACTTAGCACCTAGATCTCACTTGCATGATTAGTCTCATTTTACTAATGATGGAAATTTTTGATTCTGGACGTTAAGCTTTGAAAAAGTGACCATGAAAAATACACTCACCCACCGCAGTCACAGTTGAGGACCCTTCGTCCATCACATCTACAGGTTCTGCCAGCAAAAGCTGAGTTTTGGAAACTACAGTGAGAACAGCCAGCACGTCGAGAGCACAACGCACAGTGTCATTCCTGAAGGAAGGAGAGAATAGAAAATTAGCGTATGTCACACTTTAGATTTCAGAGATATCATCATTCACAGCAACATTTTACATCCCGGATAATTATAGTACACTCTATAAACCTGTACAAAAACATCTCATCTTGGTAATGCAACCAAGCAATAAAATTAATGGAGACAAATCATCTGCAGAATTCTTTTAAGGGCTAGACATTAAATGCCTTTTTAAAAAATACAGCATTTATAACACAGTAGCACTATGCCAATGTTTATACCAACAACACACAAGGTGCCTCCCACTTTATTTCATAGCATCCTATCAGCATACTCCTCTATCCATTTCTTCACGTATCTATTTTGTTTCTCTCAAATGGATCTATGCCAGTTACCTCAACACTCCACACGGTAGACAGTTCCACATGCTAACCAAAGTAAACCTCCCGAATTCCTTATGGGATTTTGAATTGACTTTTATAGGCCCTAGTTTTGGATTTCCCCATGAACAGAAGATCGTGACTACATTTATCCTGTTAATAACTCTGAAGACCTCTATCACATCACTTCTCAGTCTTCCTTTTTCTAGGGAAAGCAAGCCCTGGCATTTTGATTTTTCCTAATGCAGTTGAATAAGTTGTCCAGGAAACCTAATGGTACTCCGAATAGTGCCTTAGAATCTTTTACATTCAGATCGGACAAGGATGGCCTGGATAGATGAACCCTCACTACAACACTGCATCTGAAAGATGACACTTCAATATTCAACACTCCTTCAATGCTGCACTAATGTATCACCCCAAAAGGTGCTCAAAGCTCTGGGACTTGAATCCATGGTGTACTGGCTCAGGAGTATGTGGTACTAATTGAAGTGAACCAACCACAAAATTTGCACATACTCCATAATGCACGTTTCGTTAATGCGGATTCACTATAACACAATTGACGAATTGGGGACACTGTTTCTATAGCACAATCTTTTAAAGCGTGTATTAGTTATAATGCAGTTCTGATCTCATTAGTTTGAACTGTGCTTCTATTACGTGATTTTCTTATAAGACAGTTGCACGAGAACAGAACTATTGTGTTCTAGTAGAACTGGCTGTAGACTTGAAATCAGTGTCCTACTCCATGCTCAAATCCACTAATTCAGGAATGACTTCTAAACAGTACATTACAAGCTTGTTGCTTAGTAAACTGTTTTGTTTCTGAACAGATCCCAGATTAAATACAATTTCAGTCACATTCCCTTTTAAACACAATCCAATCTACATATATTTAAAGTCATAGAGCTGTACAGCATGGAAACAGACCCTTCGGTCCAATCCGTCCAACCAATTATCTAGTCCCATTTGTCAGCATTTGGCCCATATCATTCTAAGTTCTTCCTATTCACATATCCATCCAGGTGCCTTTTAATCAAGAGACAGACCTCATTAAAACATTAATGAAAAAGTCTACCCACTATTATTGGTTTAAAAAAACAGTAGGGTTATACTTTAAAACTAGCCACTTAACTGCTCCCCTGCTGTGAGCTCCCCCACACAGGTTTTTCCAAGGTCAGCTGTGAATTTTGCTGTTTGTTTTCTTTTAAGAATAAACTCCAATGTCAAGAGATACTTAAAACTAAACAGTAAAGTCAGAAGGCTACGCAGGTTCACTGCCTGGTCAGACGGCTGCGCAGGTTCACTGCTCTGTTGCTTGCACCTCCTACATAGTATCTGCTTGCTCTCTCTTCCTTATTTTTAAAAGTGCTGTTGTTTTGATTTCTCCCCCTCCCCCCCAACTTCCAAATCAGTGCAACAGTTTATAAAACAGAAACTGTAATCACTGCTTTGATAAATTTGAGAAAATTGGCTTCAATACTGAAAATACCTCAAAAAAAGAGCAGCTGCTACAGCCAGAACTACTTCCCATTTTCCAGAAGACCTTGGAAGACCCAGAATCATTTAACAAGCTTCAGCTAGAGATTCAACCATCATTTTGGCAAGTGAAATGGCCAAATGTGACAGAGGTGTTGAGATCCTTTCTTTACAGATATGAGTTAATTCATGAGCCTGCATCAAGATTTCAGAGATATTTACAATTTGTATCATACGCTTCTCAAAACAGAATTCACAGGCGAGAGAGACAGGGAAGAGAAAAATATAATATACCAGGGAATGTGTAATTTTAGTGTACAGGTCTATTGCCTCCAACATGAGTCACAGCCTTCAGAAAACACACCCCTCATTTTCAGACATCTCTCCTCCTCATTTTTCAAAACTTTCCTCTTAACCTCGGTCTCTAAATTCTTCCCCAATTCTCCTCCCAAGTCCTACTTGGAATAGAAATTTCCTTTGGGATGTTTTTCCAAATTAAAAGGAAGTTGACATAAGAGACCTAAGGATCAACTTTTTCACACAGAGGATGGTACATGTATGGAATGAGCTGCCAGTGGAAGTGGTGGAGGCTGGTACAATTGTAACATTTAAGAGGCATTTGGATGGGTATATGAATAGGAAGGGTTTGGAGGGATATGGGGCCGGGTGCTGGCAGGTGGAAGTAGATTGGGTTGGGATATCTAGTCGGCATGGACGGATTGGCCCGAAGGGTCTGTTTCCATGCTGTACATCTCTATGACTAAGTGTAAATTTTTGAGAATCATCTAATCAATGTCCTATGAAAGTAGACACGCTCCATTGTCTGATAAGAACTGTTCAATCTCACCAAATCTAGTTGAACATAGTGATTAGTCAGTGTATTAAAGTAGCAACCATGGAGTTTGAAGTAAATGCTAATACTAATGACGAGATTAAATACTTCACCATTTTCTTCCTTAGAATACATATACTAAGTGTTTTTGAGTGCAGTACTTTGCATTGTTACAGACAGACAGGAGGTGCTGATCGATCGTTTATAAACAGAGTGGTTAATAGGATCTTCACTTCCAATTGTTGAGTCATGCAATCCCCTAGAGGCCAACTCCAAGCTAAGAATGTCAGAGAGACAAGTTTGCCTTTGAGATTACAAACTTAACCACAACCAAACCACTCCTCCATCAGAAATAACATCTGTTATGCTCAGCTGTCTCTTTGTCCTCACCAGAGGATGCTGGTAAATAACTGCCACAACTTTAACAGGTGGTCAGGTCCTGATACCTCCAATATATTTTTTTTAAAAGCCTCCGAGAATTGAATTGAATCTGCCCAGTTAGTTACTTTCTTTCAGTCTGCTAGTTAGGCTGCACCCAAAACCCATTCTCTAGCCTCGTGACCACCTGTTAAATTTGTGGCAGTTATTTACCGGCATCCTCTGGTGAGAACCAAGAGGCAGCTAAGCATAACAGATGTTATTTCTGAGTGGTGGTGGTTAAGTTTGTAATCTCAAAGGCAAACTTGTCTCTCTGACATTCTTAGCTTGGAGCTAGCCTCTAGGGGATTGCATGACTCAACAATTGAAAGAATAATACTTATTCTATTATTGCACTGCAAACTGCTACTAACAGACGTTCTTTTTTCATTCATTCATGGGATGTGGCCAGCATTTATTGCCCATCCCTAAGTGCAGTCAACAATATTTCTGTGGATCTGGAGTCACAGCCAGGCCAGGCTGACTAAGGATGGCAGAATGCTAAAATATTTGTGAACCAGATGGGCTCTTAGGACTAAACCAGAAATTACTGTAGCAGGTCTGCCAGCATCTGTGGAGAGAAAGCAGAGTTGACATTTCAAATTCAATGACCCTTCTTCAGAACAGTTCTTAAGACAATTGAGAGTGACTACATGGCTGCCATTAGACTAACCTTTAGTTCCAAGTTTTTAAACTGAACTCTAACTTTACTACCTGTCATGGTGGGATTTGAACCTAGGTCCACAGATCATTAGCCTGGGTTTTTGGATTACTAGGCTAGTGACATCACCAAGGTTCCCTCTAAGCTGTGTAGCTGTTTGGACCTTGGAAGACCCTGCAGCTGCAATGATAATCAGATGGAATGCTGACTACCATGTGTCCTTGCCCTTTGCGGTGTCATCACCTGAAAAGAAACGATTTCTTACTTTTTTTCAAGGTTAACCGTAAGACTAACTTGCACCTTACCTAGCCTAGGTCAGTTAATTCAAATGAAGCCTTGGACCTTCTTAGTCTATGGAGCCCAATCTACTAGAGCAAAGGCTTGGATTTCCCTTTGGTTTCTGTGACACCCTGGACTGCCGAAACAATTCACCACATTCCTGACAGAGCCATTCTCAAGATGGTCAGAATTGGTAGAGGTGATCAAAAACATGACCATCTTTAGGGGTAAAAATCACTTCTCATTTTCTGTTCAAAAGCAGAACTATTAGCAAGGGACTTGTTGGCCCTCTAATCAATATCTCGTGAATTTACCCAACAGATAAAGGCCATTAGTTCCTATTAAACTGCACAGATTGATTTACTCACATTTTACAATTAGATCACAGATTTAGGTAGCAGGTCTTAATCATGTCTCGTGCCAGAAACACATTCAATTGTCACTTGAACCTACACAATGCTTATACTTCACGTACTGCTCGTCAAATTAATCCACAAAGCCACATTTGATATCCTTTCTTTCCAAGGTTCCTTGTTTTACTGTGTCAAATTGCATTTAAACTGTTCATCAAGTTGATTATGGTCCTTTGGCTCAATTTTGTCTATTCTTCAACCTTTGCACTTCCCTCTGAACATCTAAACTTTTGATCAGTCCTCCAAATATCTCCATGTTAACTTAGCAATCACTTTTTGATTGTATATCTATAAAGCATCTTACAATACCTTTCTAAGAGAAAGTGAGGACTGTAGACGCTGTGATCAGAGCTGAAAATGCGTTGCTGGAAAAGCGCAGGTCAGGCAGCATCCAAGGAGCAGGAGAATCGACGTTTCGGGCATGAGCTTCCTGAAGAAGGGCTCATGCCTGAAACGTCGATTCGCCTTCTCCTTGGATGCTGCCTGACCTGCTGCGTTTTTCCAGTAACACATTTTAAGCTACAATATCTTTCAGCCTTAAATATGCTGCATAAGTACAAGATGCCATGCCAATTTTGGTTTCTTCTATAAGATCACCAGATGATAATGAAAGAAAGCAAGATGTACTCTGTTTCCTTAAACAAAACCAGCTGAAACAAGCTAACCACTATTCAAAACCATTGCGCATCATCTCAGTTTCAATCTGGCCTGACCTCCTGCAACCTAAATCGTCTTTAATACCAAAGTTGTCACCTTAATCTATCACTACTTATCTTATTTCTCCAAACCTAAATCGCGGGCAAAAGCGGTCTGCAGGTTCAAGAAATGAAAATACCAAGAATGTTACGCTTCTAAAGTTCCTAACCCGATAAAACAATAGCTCTGTTATCCTGAACATAATGGTAGCCAAACTAAAATGGTTATTTCAAGCAAATGTGAGCTTATGTCTAAATATATGGATGCATGTATTTGCCTATACAATAATGGAGGGAAAATCATGGCTTGAGTAATGCCCATACTGAAGGCCTAAGACTATTGTTTCCATCCTTGAAGCCAGTTTGAACTTTCTTTCAGGGCTCCGCACAAAGCTAGAAGCAGAGAAAGATCAAGGAAATGGAGAATAGGCAAAGTGAAGATTTAGTTTTCAGAAAATGGGGTACGAATGACTTAAACAGCTAGGCTTATTCAAAACCAACAGCGAAATGAATTAACTCGCTTCACCTCCACTGTTCAGCTGATAAACGGGAATTTAGTAAAAGGTGGTAAACTTGAGAATAACATCTTCACAGTCACATTTTGCAGTGATCCTTCAGCTGAAAATTTGGAATCATGAGTCAAAATCTACCTGCCATAGTAAGTCCTCCAATCACAAGCGATGGATATGAGCTGTAACAAAAGTTGTACACAAGAGAGCTTGTGAAAGACTTCAGCGGGCTCCCAGAATAGCCTTGCTGGGCCATATTCAATCAGAAACTCCATCATCTCCATAACCTGCTCATGGGTATAGGAACAGGCCTTAAAAAAAAGAAAAGAGAAAGATTCAAGACAAAGTAATTAGTTCTAGTAGCTCCAACAGCAGCCACCTCAACACCGAGGCTCCAATCTGTCATAGCAGGAGGGCCACATTCAGGTCATAGCAGTCATAAAATCCCTACAGTGTGGAAACAGGCCCTTCGGCCCAACAAGTCCACACCGACCCTCCAAAAAGTAACCTACCCAGACCCATTTCTCCTCCACTATTGCTCTACATTTACCCCTGACTAATGCACCTAATCTACTCATCCCTGGACACTATGGGCAATTTAACATGGCCAATTCACCTAACATGCACATCTCTGGACAGTGGGAAGAAACCAGAGCACCTGGAGTAAATCCATGCAGACACGGGGAGAATGTACAAACTCCATACAGACAGGAGCCTGAGGCTGGAATTGAACCTCGGTCCCTGGCGCTGAGGCAGCAGTGCTAACCACTGAGCTGCCCCCTGCAGAAATGTGCAGAAACTGGTTGACCACTTCAACAGATGTTTTTCTGATGGATCACCATTTGATCAAGAGAGGGATTGCCAGAGCATAAAAAGGCCTTTAACCCAACTGATCTAAAACAGATATTTGAACAAAATATGATGCATGTAAGGAATATCTTAGAATCAGAGATTTTAGAGTGTAGAAAGATTCCCCTCAGCCCATGATATCTACACTGGTCATCAAACATTCATCTATTTTCATGTTATTTTCCAGCACTTGGACTATAGCCTTGTTTGCTAATGCGTTTCAAAAGTTCAGCTGAATAGTTCTGACAAGTCTCAAGAGTTCCCACCTCTGATTTTTTTTTAAGACAGTGAGTTCCAGATACCCACATCCCTCTGCGGTTCACTCAAATCCACTCAATCTCCAGCTCCTTGTCTTAAAACTGACTCATTCAGCCTGCTGCTAATTTCTCCCTACCTGGACTGTCTTAAGCACTTAATCGGGTACTCTAAACACAGCATTCCCTGTTCTAAGGAAAATAACACCAGCCTATCTAGTCTCTCTTCAAAGCTGAATCAGTCCAGCCCAGGCAAAATCCTGGTAAGTCTCTTCGCTACCCTCTCTATTGTGTCAGTCTCTACCACCTCTGCTGGCAACAGGTTTCAGGCACCCACCACCCTCTGAGTAAAGAACTTTCCACACATCTCCCTTAAACTTTTCCCATCTTACCTTGAACTTGTGACCCCTAGTAATTGAGTCCCCGACTCTGGGAAAAAGCTTCTTGCTATCCAAACTCTTTTCCTCTTGTGATTTTGTAGCTCTCAAATCAGGTCTCCCCTCAACCGCTGTCTTTCTAAAAGAAAATAATCCTAATCTACTCAACCTCGCTTCATAGTTAGCGCCCTTCATACCAGGCAACACCCTGGTTGAACCTCCTCTGCACCCTCTCCAAAGCATCCACACATCCTTTTGGCACTGTCGCAACCAGAATTGTACTCAGTATTCCAATTGTGGCCTAACTAAAGTCCTATTTAACTGCAACGTGACCTGCTGACTCTTGTCCTCAATACCCTGTCAGATGAAGGAAAGCATGCCGTATGCCTTCTTGACCACTATCAAATTGAGTTGCCACCTTTAGGGTGCAATGGACCTGAACACCCAGATCACTCTACATAAATTTTCATCAATTAAATGGGCACTGCAAGACGTTTGAAAATAACACGAATAAAGCATAAGCAATACTCAATACTGACCACAATTAGTCTATGAGCACAACACACTCTTTGAAAGTTCTGGAAAAAGTGTGGAGTACTTTCTCTCTTTGCAGAGCATAGTGAAACCATATGTGGTTAAATGTCCTCAAACATAATTCTATTGTCATGTGACCTTCCTACTTGCAACTAATTCAGAAATATCCTTCAGCAAATATTAGATGCAGAACACATATGGTACAGGTTGTGTGTTCATTTTAACAAGCTGCAACCTAATCTTATGCGCTGAGGACTTTGGTTCAAATTCCACAATTAATAAAATCTGGAAGTGAAATCTAATCTCTGTTTGGCAACCATGATTCACTGTTATAAAAATTCACCTGGCTCACTAATACCCTTTCGGGAAATAAATCTGTCATTAACTAGTCTGGAATATGTCTGACCCTAGGGCCACAGAAACGTGGCTGACTCTTAACAGCTCTCTTGGTAATTAGGAATGGGCAACAAATACTGGCCTTGCCAGTAAGGTCTACATCCTATGAACAAACAAAAAAAATTGATAGAAATATAGCCTTTTTTTATTAAAAAAGCAGTGCAGAGTTACAGCTTCCTTCTGGAGAGTAGGTTTCCCCATTTAAGAGATGAAAATGGAGATCTCAGTCCAAGTTATTGCCACAAATTTGAGTACCTTCATCATTAATGCCCATCTTTTGTCTTTTTGCGACAGTTATTTTGCAATTTTATCATAACAGTACACTCTTCCCATGTTTGAACTGGTTAATTTTTTGGAATGGACTAATTTTATTTTAAAATTAAACCTGAGCATTCCAGACTTCTTTCTGATCTGTGCTCTTTTTGCAGCTCTACAGTTTCCATTCAAAAGGCTACATTACATTAAATCGAATCAATGCTCTTTTGACATAAACTTCCTCCTTCCTAGGCCAATCTTTTCTTTACTTGTTGCTGCTAGCTGTAACTTGAATTTATCAATTCAATCTTTAGACAGTTTCTATTATAACCCATTCTTTCCAGAATCTGCGGAACCCATCTCGTTCCTCCTGCTTCTACAATACTAACAGACCTACACTTTATCATGATTATTTCCTGTTTTTGTATTCTGCATCACTTCAATGTGAAGGTATTCTGTATAATAGAGGCCATGTTTCAAACCTATCATTTGATTTTCTTGGGTTTAACAGACTGTTTCATTACACATGCTCACGCAAAGGTGGGACTAGTTTGGTTTGTGAAACCCGGTTGGCACGGACGAGTTAGACTAAAGGGTCTGTTTCCGTGTCATATGACTCCATGACTATTAGCAACATAAACAGCTTACATTTTGGAAAGCTCCTCCAGATACATGAAAACTCCTCTTCAATGAGCAAATGATCCACAAAGGGATAACATATCATACACGTGACTCAAAGCTACTACTTCTGCATGGGTGGATCTGCATTAATTCTATTCCCATCCTGATTCCACAGACCTCCAATAATCTCCACTGGTCAGCAATCAGAGAATGAGTGTTTACAAATCATTGCGCCACAAAATGAATGATTTGCTGTTTTCCATGTGACAGTAAAAACAAAGATCATCATTTCAAAATGAATCACACATGCTAAGTAGGATGACTTTGATGAATGATAACTATTGATTTTAAATATTTGCTATAGGTTCTGTTGGAATGTCAAAGGAGGCAACAATTAATTCATGAAGCTTTCAGAGCAAACCACTAAACCTGTTACGTGGTTTGGTGCCAAACTCTCCACCCATCCTGAAAATACTGACAGCTCTATATACAGCATCGTTTCTCTGCACACACCTTACACGGTGGGTGAGGGTGAATAATTGCACCGCCTTCTGTTCGTTGCAACGATCTTTTCACCTGCTCCAGTTTAATTCCCAAATGTGACTCGAAGTACCTACGTAGAGCCATACATGTGTGCTTGGCAGTCTGGCGACTGGCAAATATCTCGTCGTCACTAAGCAGTGCACCCTGATCTTCAAGGTTTAAGATTTCCAGTGTGCTGATCTACAAGAGTCACATAGAACAAAGTTAAATTCAGGTCACAAGGACGATCGGCACATGATCAAATTTAATTATGTAACAGATGAATTCTACCCAGCCCTTTGGTTTGGCCTTTTAATTTGATAATGGCTGATCTACATTTCAATCTCATTTACATGCCTTAACTCCACATCCCTCAATACTCATACTCAACTAAAAAAAAAATCAACTTAAAAGCATCAACTTCTGCAGAATCTGTAGCCTGCTGGGAGCAAGTGTTTCAGACTACTGCTACTGTATGTGAAAAAGCAGTCCACAAATTCCACCTGGATGACGTGACATTAAAACACGTCCTCAGCTTTGTCCACCATCCTGCACTTACCCAACAACTCAGTTTAACATTTTAAGCGTCTCAATCAGGTCACCATAACAAATGTTAACTTGCTGATCCAAAGAATAAAATGAATTTGGTTACAGGTTTAAGGAGGTACTGATTACTCAAAGCAGCCATTTTTATAGATCCCTTTACAGATTTTCTCTCAAAAAATGGTTTGCATGTTAAAACATCATCTTCTGCTGCCTCAGGAGAGATGCTCCCCTCTTGGCAATCTAGGACAATATTTTATTTCTTGACCCATTTATGTGGATATTTGCACACTATTACCCTCAGTGCATTTCTTTCAGCTCCAAAGACATGAGAAGAAATGTTGCTCTACCAGCCCAGAATCAGCTTACAGGATGAATAAAAATTTGCCAAAAAACATCAACTTACCAGGTTTACCACTCGTCGGAGACCATCTTGTAAATCAAAAAGCTCCAAAATAGAGCGAAAAGCGAATGAGATAGAGAAAAACAAGGTGGCATGACAGCGGCCTGACTCATGAGAGCATTCCAGCAGCCACAGGGTGTAGCTGACAACATCGGACAGTACGTACTGTGGTAACAAGCACAGCTAGAGAGAAAAGAACAAGAATCAACACGTTGGATAGGAAATAAATGCTTGCAATAAATTAAAGAAAGGAACGACTGGCATTTACATAACAGTCTCAGGATGTCCCAAAACACTTTGCAACCAATGTAGCAATTTTGAATTATATTTAATCTTGCATTGCAGGAAACACAGCAGTTGATAACACACAAACAGCAATACCATAATAACCAGTTAACTTGTTTCCAGTTGTTGGCTGGAGGATAAACATTGACCAGGATACCAGGGAGATAATGACAGCACTTCCTCGAATAATACCACCATGAGACCTTTCACATCTGCCTGACAGTAGAGACAGGGCATCAGTTTAACAACTCATCTGAAAGACGAGACCTCGACAGTACAGTGCATGCATACTGGATTCTCTGCCTAAATTTTGTGATTAAGTCCCTGGACTGAGATTTGTATCCATACCTTGTGGATCAGAGGCAACAGTATTAACTGAGCCACAATTATACAACTTGCACTTATATATAGCAACGTTATCAATCAAAATATATAAGAAATCTAAGGGTTCATTAGGACAGCTGATGAAAAGCTTGGTCAGAGGTAGGTTTTAGGGAACTCAAATGAAAATACAGGTGGAAATGCAGACACCTATGGTGGGATCTGCAAACGTTAAGATGCAAATGTTGAAGGCATGTCTGTCAACAATGGGCAAAGAACACTATGGCTACTAATGTGTAGTATCTTCTCTGTCAGAGATGGTTATCTTAAAGACTGAATTCTCAGGTAAGAGAAGAGAAACATACAGGTGAAATAATCAGCCCACTGTGGATTAGTCAGGATCCAGCCCAAAAAAAAAACTATCAAAGTATTTTAATATCCTATGCATCTTATTAAGTTTAGCAAAAGCCACTCATATTTCAATATGAATGAAGGCAATCAGAACACAGTGCTAGACTCACCCGTTCCATTGCGTCCTGGTTGTAAGCCAAATAATACAAACACAGGGATACTCCTGTGGCAGCCATGGAGGGCCTGGGAATCTCCAGCAGTTTCTGAACTCCTTCATGAGCCACAAACTCAGCTGCAAATTTTTTGTGTAACAAGAGAGAGGCCAAGTACTGTAGAGGAGGAAAATAGTTGTCAAACATTTATAAACCATGATCAAAGATTGCAAACCATGAGGTTGAATGGCTCGCTTAATACACAAGTGCTATGGCACTACATGGTATGTTCCCATGAAGCAGACATCACAACCCATACTACAAAGATGGTCAATGAGACATTTGCTATCTCGCTCCTTCCCAAACTAGATTGTACATTGAGCAAAAGTTGCAATAAATTAGAAAAACAATGCCCCTCTATACCACCACGTCATTCCCATCACCTCCATGTTTTCCTCCTTAAAAGCATTGATTCATGCTACAGGCAGGAAATTCATTCAAGAGACCATATAAATGGTACAAACATTGTGGCAAAGTCTGTTGTATGCTCCAGCATATTCCAGCAAAGGTCACAAGAAAATCAAAATTGAAAACACTTTGATTTTCTTCTCCCACGTTTTGCCCGGAACTCTTGGGTTCCAGTACAACTAGCCATGCTAGGATCAGTTACCTCTGTGTAGGATGGAACATAAGGCATCTTTAGTGCACACAAAAAGCAAGTTGACAGAAATAAATGAGCCAAGGTAGATACTCAATCATGATGCCACTAAATGATGGAAGTTCCTAGTCAATTTCTAATCTGTTCTGAGGGTTGATCGGCAGTTGGCAAGTAGCACTTCTAAGTTTGAAAATCAGACCAAGAACGTCTGAGCTATGAGTTGGAAAACTGACCAGAGTTTGTCACTCTAACATAATTGATCATGTGGGAAGTGCACATGGATATTTAGGATTCTTTGAAATTTCCTTCTTTAAAAAACAGCCTTTGAATAGCTTTAAGGCAGAAATACAGAGATCCTCGGTAAGCAAAGTGGTGAAGGATATCATGGGATTGGTGGGAAATATGGAGTTGAGGCTGTAATCAACTCGGCCTCTTGATTTCATTGAGCAGTGAAGCAGATTCTAGGGGTCAAGAGGCCCGTTCTTGCTTGTAGGACAGGGTCAAGCTCATCTGTGAGAAGCGGATTGAATCAGTGGCCAGCCAAGCAAATCAATACATACAAGCTACATGGGCAACATGGTGGTATAGTGGTTAGCACCACCACCTTGCAGTGCCAGGGACCTGGGTTGGATTCCAGACTTGGGTGATTGTCCGTGTGGAGTTTGCACATTCGCTCCTCAGAGTGCTCTGGTTTCCTCCCACAGTCCAAAGATGTGCAGGCTAGGTGGATTGGCCATGCTAAATTGCCCATAGTATTCAGGGTGATGCAGGCTAGGCAGATTAGCCATGGAAATACAGTTATAGGGTCAGAAGTAGGTCTGGCTGGGACACTCTTCAGAGGATTGGCGTGGACCTAATGAGCTGAATAGCCTGCTTCCGCATTGTAGGGATCCTATGGCCCATTCCTCGATTTGCTCCCCGACCTTCCTGAAGGTATTAAAGGTAGGACCCAGCTAGTATCTCTCTATTAAATCATTCAAATAACCATCTAACTTCTGCAATCAGACATATCAATCACTGGAAGTAACAATAAACCTGGATTCCTAGCTTCAGTGACTCAGTTTTACATCATACAATTCAATTACATATCAAGTCTTTAAAGAACTACACAAGACCTTTTCTTTTTAACACCAACAAGCACAAAAGTATCGCATGAAGAGAATGCCCCAGCAACCCAAGCTTAACGCAATGTTGTCATACCTTAAGAGCTTCAAAAGTCAACTGGACATCATTAGTCTGTTTCAGGTCAATGTAGTACATCAGCAGTTCTCGAGCACCGAGCTGCATGAACACAGCCAGCAACTGGCATAAATCAGAAACAACACAAAATTAGAAGGCTAAACTGTAACTCTCTTTCTCCGACTGGATTGCAGTATGTGGTCAGAATAATGAAACTGCTCCACATATCTGACACAAATTCAACATAAAACTGAAGATCTAGATTGCTAGTTGTCACCTCTCATTTTGGGGACAAGGTAGGAATAAAAAAAAAGATACTCGGCTCCATGATTTTCCAGTGAAATCTACTGATAGAACACCAGCATTTCACCTGGAACCTCATTCCAGCGCTCATTGCTTCCTCACGGTCCAATCTATTCAAACTGGTGAAGCCATCAACATTCACTCTTGGCCCCATAATCCCGAGCAGTTATATGCACTTTCACCCAGCACAAAATACTAGATAATGACCAAGTCTAGCTTAAAGATATTGAGGTTAACTTTGGCAACCCTATTCTCAGTCATGGCTAAGATCAGCTAACTGCTCATGGACCATATACCTTTGGGCTTTTCATTCGCTGACTGCTCATTACAGGAACACCACCTTCATTTTCCTCGAACTCCCAGATAACAATTATGTTCACAATGGATAACTAAACAGACTGTACTTCACTTGGCTACACTCTTCTCAATACTGACACAAAGAAGAATACTGCAGTTTTTCTAATGTCAAGTACATACTCTGGTATTGCGTCAATTTTTAGATCACAGATTGCTTATCTTGTTTGTGTTACAGATGCACACAAAAAAGCCAAACAAAATAGTTACTTTCAGCTAATTGCTTTTGATTCAAATTTGAAAACACCTCTTCACAATGTTCTCTAACCAAAGAACAGAATTCAGTTTTACAATTATTAGGTTCAGTTTCCTTAAAATAACACAGCACAATTTATGGAACACTTTTTCATTAAAAACAAAGTACTGGAGAAACTCAGCTGGTCTGACAGCATATGTGGAGAAGGGAAAACAAATATTACAGTTGAGTCTGACACAATTCTTAGTTTTGCATTACGTGGTTTCACACACACTTCCAAATAATGATTTGGAGATGAAGGAGCAGCGCTCCGAAAGCTAGTGCTTCCAATTAAACCTGTTGGACTATAACCTGGTGTTGTGTGATTTTTAACTTCCAAATAAAACACTGTCCTAGAATAAGCAACTCCATGGAAGATTGGGTAAAACACCGAACCACAATCCATGACAAAAGAACTTTAGAAAAGGCAATTCAGCCCAACGTAACTGATTCCTCCGATACTCCAGTTCGTCCCCTATATTTGAATGTTATTAATGCTTCCATTTCCACTAACCCATCAGATTGGTTATTCCATACGTTTATGTCCTACCTAAGTTTTACATTTAAATTAGTTATTGTTACATTACTTCAAATTACCCAAGACAAGTTGGAAACAATATCTTGGGTTACCTTATCTGAGCTGCTTACACAATACAGCCTAGAAAGCAAGCACAAGTTTCTTTGAGCTGTGCACATGGCTTATTCCTTCTATATTTGGTTTTCTGTAGTGTTACCTTTTTCTTGATGTAATAGGGTTAGAAACAAGCAAAACAAAGGAGGCCTTTGGAAAATGACATAATTGGAAGTTCAACACAGGCAACGGAAAAACAACCTCAGTGGAAGGAATACAGAGGATCACATTGGCCTTTTACACAAAAGTCAAGAATGTCTTTGGAGAACTGATCAAGTTCTGTATCACATTACTGCAAACTTAGATCAAATTTTGATCATCTCTCAAAGGTACAGCTTACTGAAGATGTGTGGGGGACATAGGACTGCATCAGGGTGGTGACCAGAAGAAATGCGCACACAGTCAAAAGAAAACTGTGTAATCTTGCCCAGAAATGAAAAACTGAGGAGACGCGGCCTATATTCTTTCAGGCTACTTGAAAGGCAAATTCAACAAAGCATACAAAATTCCTATAGGGTGCGACAGACAAGATGGACGTATCCCCTGGCTGAGGGGTCTAAAACCGGGAGGCAGAATTTCAGAAACAAATGGTCGGTCATTTATGATCGAGGAGGAGGAGGAGGAATTTCTTTACTCAAAAAGGGTAATGACTGTATGGAATTTTCTACTTCAGAGTGCTGTGGAGTTATTGAGCATATTCAATAAAAAAAGGATTGGTTTCTCAAAGAGAATATGTAGAGGTGAGGGAATTGTGCAGTAAAATGGTATTGAAGTAGGTCAGTGGTGATCTAATTGATTGGCAGACCAGATTTGAGAAGTCAAATGTCTACCTTTTTCTATTTCCTATCAGGACCTCAACCCCTCAGAGGAACTACATAGTAGAGCGCATTGGTGGTGTGTTTTCTGCTGAAATCTAGCATGGACTAATGGGATTAAAGGCTGCTGGCTTCAAGAATTCTGCAGGGATGAATTTAGCAGTGAGCCCAGGTCTAATGTGCATTGATTAACAGTACAGAACTAAAGGGAAGAACCTGCTCTTATACAGTGCCTTTCATAGGCTCAGGACACTTCAAGCACTTTACAGTTAATGAATTATGTAGTCAATGTTGTAACATAAGGAAACGGTTCCAAACTGACAAACCGGATGACATGACTGCAGTGTGAAATGAGATTTCTCACTGGGTAGCAGGAGATGCTCTTCTAGGATTGGAGGGGAGAACGCTTTTGAGAGGAGGGAAGTTTGTTCTAAATGTAAACATCTGAGCATTCACTTTGAAATAATCGCTGTCAGTGGGTGCGCTATATCATTAATTCGGTCACACAGTCATTAATGAAACCCAAATCCTGGCAGTGAAGCAAAATGCTTCTGTCACAAGACTAACAATCAAGAGGCCTGTGCTAATAATCCAGAGAACAAGTTAAAATCACAATATTTGAGTTTGAGAACATTAAACTAGATATATTTTAGAAAACTTAATTTATTTTAAAAAGACACTGGTATAGGGAAAAGTCACCATCACGCAGTCAGACAGTGCTAAAAGTCTACTTGAATCATTAATGCTCAAGACATGACTCCAATCGCAGGCAAACAATTGACTTTTAACTAGCTACTGAATGGGCCTAGCAATCCAATCAATTGCTTCAATCTGGACCAAATTTACAGGTTAACCAGGAACTAAAAATAAAAGGCAGTCATGCTTGAAACACTCAAACCCCAACCAAGAATAACGTGGGTGGGTGGGTGGGTGGGTGGGGGGAGAAAAATCAGCCTTATTGCTCACCTCCTGATACTCTCCTAAGGGTGTTAAGTACTGAAGAATTAACCTTTGCTCGATGGCAGAGGTCAAAGGGAAAAGGTTATAATTATTGCCAATGACCCAAGATGACATTTCTGACCAGCTGTTTGACTGCTCGTTGCATATTCGTTCAGGGTCCAAATTGGCAAAGTTGAGTCTTTGTTTGGTTGCTTTCCTTACATCCTCCCTCTCAGTCCTTCGTCCATCCTTCCCCTTTACACCATCCTCGCTTTCTGTGCTCTTGATAGTGGAGTTCATCCTGCTGCTGGTTTTATGTGAAGAAGTTATCTGGAAGGACACATCGTCAGCACAGTCCTCACCATCCTCAATTTTCGATGTGTCACCATAGTCCATGTCCACCGCCTCCTCATCCATTGGAAGAAGTGATGTGAAGTGCGGCTTCCGTGGGCTCTGCCATTTCATTTTCTGGCTGCTCTCCAAATCCTGAACCTGCAAGTCTCGTAAGCGTTGTAGCATTACTGGCACCTTTAAGCAAATCAGAAGTAGATCATTAATGAATTACATAAAAGACAGAAAGCTCCCGATCTCATTTACGAGCAGCCATAGTACAAACCACTGTAATTGGCTTCATCTTAAAACCAACTTTCCTTGCTTCTTCTCCTGACCCTCCACTTTCAGAAAAGGTTCAGAGAGGGAATTGGCAAACAGAAACATTTAAAACATTGACAGCTTCAGATCAAATCTGGATCTTGAACAGGAATGTGGATCCACAAATAGTAGTAGTAGTAGTAGTAGTAAGAAAATGGCCTGGGGAGTGGGGAAGAGGTCACATCCCAGAGTGGGCTGTGGAGAATGTTGTTTCTGTAGTGATCAGGAGGATTAGGCAGCAGGTTGTTTGGGAAACAACATAAGTTTTCTTCCATAAGTTTTAACGTAGTTCACGAATGTAAAATATTCAATTTAGGGACTATAATATTTTTTTTTAGGATTACGTTCTGCAGAATTTTATAGTTTTATCATTCCTCCCATTAACATATAGCTCCCATGGCAACCAATTTTTCATCTCAGTGCTTCAGTTGTAGTTGTGATTTGCAGGAATTCAACCAGAACTTTAATTGAATCATTTAGCAAAAAGAGGACTTTGTATGGCAAATCCACTGGCTATTGTATTTGATGGAATAATGAAATACAAATGCTGGGCTTCCTGAAACTTAAAGTGGCAACATCACATTCCTTACCATCTGAGAGTTTTCCTCCCGATAGTTGGCTGCAATATCCTGGTTTTCCATGGCCCCAGCAAGGAGACCAGTGGCATAGGTTCTCAATGGTTGGTCACTTTCCTTTGCCCATTTGAACAGGTTTTCAACAATTCCCTCCTAAAGGGAAAAAAAAAAGAGGATGTTCTAACTACCTTTGCAATCTCAGTCAGCAAATAACAGCTTATGAACGGACATCATTGACACTAAAATTAATTAAATAAAATGAAAACAAAAATCATACTTGGCTTAATTCTATCAAACGCAGGGACTTAGGGGTAGAAGCTGAAGGTGGAGTTAAGGCAAATGATCAACTGTGATCACATTGAATGATGGAGCTGGTTCGTAGGGCACATTCTGCTCCTATATCTTATGTGGTGTATGGAGCTTAATGTCTCGTACAAGATCATTTGTTGTGTGAACTGAGACAGCATGAGTGAGGATTTATCATGTATGGTAGAAAGTTTTAACAGGGGGATGAAAAAAACTTATCACAGCTAAACCTAATTGAACTGTTTATAAATCAAAACTGTTTGAATTTTACAGTTTAATTTAAAAAAAATCAAATCTGTTTAGATGTTAAGATGCCCATAAACACTTCAAATCAGGAGAGAGTGTACTTTAATTAACCCAGTATATGGTAAAACTAAGTGCAGTGCCTTTCATCACTTAAATACAATAAGGCTGGTTTTATGATTACTTTACAAACTAGGATACAAATCAATAAACACCCCAAGTCTGATCAGCATCCTTTGTCCTACCTTCTCCTGAAACACAACAGCAGTTTCCAATCCTGGCATGATATCCAACAGAAGACGGCAAGCTGAAGTGTTGACCGGAGGATCTCTACTGGTCATCACATATGTATTCACCAACTGTCCAGAGGTATGAGAAATGGATTAAGGAATGGTGAGATTATATTACCAAGTAAAACAAACAAGTATATGCTTATCTATTTGTAAAGACGTCATCGGGTTCTTTAGCTCTGTAAAATAGTTGCACCACTGCTGAGCCCATTAGATAAAAGCAATAAGAGAGTCAATTGTGTAAGTGAACTCAATGAGGTAGACTCCTCTAATAAAAACTGAAAGAACTGTGGATGCTATAAATCAGACAAAAACAAATTGCTGGATAAGTTCAGCGGGTCTGGCAGTATCCGTGGAGAGAAATCAGAGTTAATATTTTAGGTGGAGTGACCCTTGCTCAGATCTGATTCATATCCAATTGTTTCATTTTGCCCAGATTAACATAAGCTGACGTGTTTGAAAAGTGGTAAATTCAAAGCTGCATAGATTTAGAACCATTGGCCTTTATTTTAAACAGCAGCAGAACCTCTACATACGAAGTCCCTCTCTCCAACACAAGGAATGGTTAAAAATATCAAAATCTGGTAATCAGATTCTTTCTCGTCCTCTTTGAATTTTAAATTGTGGCAATCAGGCCACACAGGAAAAGCCAATAAAGGCAGATGACGGCCTAGTTAACATATCAAGGCTCTAAAGTACATCAACTTCATGAAGCTCGAACATGAATATTTAATACAAACGAAACAAAAGTAAAGTTGAAGCTTGGCCTGAGGGATTCCCAGCAGTTTCTTAAATAGTCTCATTTAGCACATTACAGGTTAGAGAAGTAGAAATAATATATCCCCTCAAAACAAAACGGTGTACAATTGCTTTCTAATCTCTCCTCACTCACTGATCATTTAAATTGACGAGACACCCCAAAACAGGAAACAACAGCCTTATCAGAAGGACAGTCAGGTGCTTGATTTGCTCATTCCTCTAAAGAAAACTGAATCTCCCAAATAGTACCTCATTTCACCTGGATTATTTAATAGGAGTGGGCAGTGAAGTGGAGTTGAAATCAAAAATGCATTCCCAGCAATCATATCTTAGCCTTAAACTTCCCTTTTATCCACTCCCACAAACCCCAGCACATTTGCACACACGCTAATGTATTTTAAAAATAAAAACAAAGTGCTGTCAGTACACCTTCCAATCAAAGCTTCTGTTCACACCAAAATCTCAGTCTCTGTAGTACCGAGATGAAGTGAACACACCTTGCCACAAGATCATAAGACATAGGGGTGGAAGTCAGGTACAGCCCGAGTCCACTCCACCATTCAATCATGCCACTTAGCCGCACTCTCCCCATATCCCTCAATTCCTTGCAAGATTAAGAATTTATCAATCTCTGCCTTGAAGACATTTAACGTCCCAGCCTCCACTGCGCTCCATTGCATCGGATTCCATAGGCCCACCACTCTCTGGCTGAAGAAATGTTTCATTTCCGTTCTAAATTGACTCCCCTCTAATTCTAAGGCTGTGCCCACGAGTCCTAGTAAACCCCACCTGACGGAAACAATTTCCCAGCGTCCACCCTTTCTAAGCCATGCATTATCTTCTAAGTTTCTATCAAATCTTCCTTCAACCTTCTGAACTCTAATGAATACAATCCCAGGATTCTCAGCTGTTCATCATATGTTAGGTCTACCATACCAGGGATCATCCATGTGAATCTCTGCTGGACTTGCTCCAGTGCCAGCATGGCCTTCCTGAGGCGTGGGGCCTAACCAGAGCTTTATAAAGTCTGGTTATAAAGCAGACTTTATAACAGCACCTCACTGCTTTTACATTCCAATCCTCTTGAAATAAATGACATTACATTACATTTGTTTTCTTAATAATGGACTCAACCTTTACAGAATCCTGTACTAGCACTCCCAGATCCCTTTGTACTTTGGATTCATGAATTTTCTTACCGTTTATAAAATAGTCCATGCCTTTGTTCTTCTTTCCAAAGTGCAAGACCTCTCATTTGCTCACACTGAATTTCATCAGCCATTTCTTGAATCATTCTCCAAAACGGTCTAAATCTTTCTGTAGACTCCCCACCTCCTCAAAACTACCTGCCTGTCCACCTAACTTCGTATCATTGGCAAACTTCACCAGAATGCCCTCAGTCTCTTCATCCAGATCATTCTTATATATAAAGTGAACAGCTGGGGCCCCAACACTGAACCCTGCGGGACACCACTTGCCACCAGCTGCCATTCCGAAACTATAGTCCCACTTGTCTGTGTTTGGCCCATAACCATCTAAACCTTTCCAATTCATTTTTTAAAAAAAAAAATGTTGTAACTGCACTTACACATATCACTTTGTCTGGCAGCTCATTCCACACCCTCATTGGCCATCATGTCCCTTTTAAAACTTTCCCCCCTCAAAAATATGTCCCCTAGTTTTGACCTCCTTTATCCCTTAGGGTGAATAGCAAAGCTTTTTTCCCTATCTATTTCCCTCCTGATTTTATAATCTCCTGTGAGATCACTCCTCAACCTCCTACACTCCATGAAAAAGGCTCCAGCCTATCCTCATAACTCAAAACCTCGAGACCCATCAACTTCCTGGTATATCTTTTCTGAACCATCTCCAATTTCATAATATCCTTCCTATAAGCAGGGTGACCAGAACTGTACACAGTACTCCAAAAGTGGCCTCAATGTCCTATACAACCTCAACAAGATATCCCAATTTGTTTGAGCAATGAAGGCATACATGCAAAATGCCTTCTTAACTGACCAGTCTACCTGCTGTGCAACTTTCAAATAACAATGTATCCGAACCCTAGGTCTGTTTCACAACACTACCCAGGACCCTACCATTAATTGTACAAGTCCTGCCCTTGTTTGTTTTACCAAAATGCAATATTTCATATTTATCCAAATTGAGCTTCATCTGCCATTCCTCAAACCCATTGACCCAATTGATCACAGTCCCTTTGTAATCTTAGAAAACCTTCTTCAATGTTGACAAGACTACCAATTTTGGTGTTGTTTGCAAACTTACTAACCATGCCTCCTAAGTTCTCATCCAAATCATTTATAACCAAACTGCTGGTCACAGTTCTCCAATCTGAACAACAACCCTCCACCACCACCATCTGTCTCTAGTCAAGCCAATTTTGAATCCAAGTGGCAAGCTCACCCTAAATCCCACATGATCTAACTTTACTAGTTAATCTACTATGCGGAACCCTGTCAAAAACCTGAAAATCCATGTAGACAACATTTGCTGCTTGCCTTCAACAATCGTTTTGGTTATATCCTCTAAAAATTCAAATTTGTGACACGTGATTTCACACAAACAAAATAATGCTGACTATTGCTAATCAGATCTTGCCTTTCCAAATGCATGTAAATCCTATCTCTCAGAATCCCCTCCAAGAACTTAGCCACCACTGATGGCAAACTCACTGGTCTATAGTTCCTAGGCTTCTCCTTACAACCTTTCTTAAATAAACGCACATTAGCCACTCTCATCCTCCAGCACCTCACCTATGACTGTACATGATACAAATACCTCTGCTAGGGACTCCATAATTTCTTCCCTGTGAGTTATTAAAAATCTTAATGTGAATTTAAAAATAATTCTTGCTACCTGCGCAATAAAATGCAGTTACTTTCAACTGTTCACCTTGACTGGTTTTAGAAAGAGGATGGAACAGTTCCATCGAGAGGGATGAGCTTGATGAGAGAGATCAGATCCAATGATGATGGAAACAGGTTCAATAGGAACAGCAGTCTCCTGAATAAATTAATTAATTACATAGCTCTAACAAAGAGATCTGATTAAGCTCCCCTCCCCCTACCTCTCCCTCACCTTCGATGGTTTGCATTGTCCTTAATGGGCTTTACATGGAAATGATTCAATTTGAAGACATAGGGTGATTTACTGGTAGTGGCTAATAAAGAGAAAAACTAAAGGTGGCATGGTTATGGTTAAAAAAAAAGCTGTTTGCATCAGGAGGCCCAGGTACAGGTCCTATCTGCTCCAGGAGATGTGTAGTAACATCTCTGAACAAAATGATCTGAAAGTATCACAAAACAGCTGCCAATGGACAATACGCAAAATGGTCTCCTCCTGTGCTCTCGGTCAGGGTCATAATGGAACATAAGGTAGACATTCGACCCACTGGGTCCATTTTAGCTCTTTGGAGAGCAACCTGATCAGCTCCAAGTGCCCAAGCTATCCCCAAAACTACGTTGTTTCTCTTTAGTGCGTATCCAATTTCCTTTCGTGATCATTGATTGCTTCCATTCTGATCATTCCCCCAATAGGTGAAATGGATCATTGTCCAGTTCTAAATGGGATGGGCTTCAGTGAAATGGCTCTTCATCTGTAATTGTGCCTTTGAAGTTAGTTGTTCACTGGATTTGCACTACAGAACAGTGAGCATACTTACTGCATTCATGAAATCATCATTTTTGAAGAGTATTTTTAATAGATGTCCCAATCGACATTCTGGATCTGCTCGACCTGCAAGAAATACATTAAGAATATAATCAAAAGTTTAAGAACTTTTTTTATACTAGATTTCAGCATCAAGTTGCAATTTCAATATCTGTTGGTTCAGGTCGTCAGAGTTTTATATAAAAGTCATGCCAACATTTCAGAAAGATCTCAGGCAGAAGTGATACTATTGCAGAAAAGCCCAGAAAATGGTGTGCCATATTAGTTCAATGACATGCACCTTCCTCTTAAATCATTAAAATGCAAAGTTGCAAAGGTGTAGAAAAGTGCTGGATTTCTGGATCCCTGGAATGTCTCTCTTCATGGTATGACGACTTTGAAAACGTGGGAAGGGCAGGACAGGATGAGTACTGTTTTAAAGTACCAATCTCCAACTGAGCATCTGCAGGTTATGAGATGATGCAGAGATGTGTTAGGTATGACTATATCTCAGTTATACAACAGCAAAAATAAAAATTGGACATTGGAGAAATTCTGCTGGCCAAGTGATTTCCAGAGGTTGGTGGGTCTGGAACCAGCAGCTTAAGTGACAGACTTCAACAAAAGGTTTCAGTCAAATCACCTCACCATTTAAATTATTCCACACTAAATTTCCAATGGCACTACTGACCACCACTCCTCAGAAAGTTGGCCACAATACCAGAATCTAAATTTTGTGTTTCTTTTCATGTCTCACTATCATTCATTTCATCTTTTGCAGTTCCAGTTTTATAGATGTAACCTCGTCTGCCTTAAAGCCACCGCACTCTTTCAAGACTATGCCATTTACTAAGGGATCTCAACTCATCTTTCAACTCTATCCCCACATTTATCGATTCTCTTAGTATCCAAAGTTCACACATCAGTTTTAAATATACCTGGTGACTGAACATCCATTGATCCTGGGACAGCAAATTTTAAAGATGAACAATGTAGTGAAGGAATTTATCCTCATCTTGATCCTGAATACTCACTCCTAATTCTGAGACTATGATCCTTAGTTTGAAGCAATCCAACATTGTCTCAGCACATGCCTCATCAAAAACTCTTTAATATTGTATGTTTCAACAAGATCACCTTGTATCTTTTTAAAGTCTAGGGAATGTAGGTAGCCTAGTTGACATGGTAAAACAAAAAGTACTGTAAATAAATATTTTTCAATCAACCTGTTCAGAGATGTTAGTACACACCTCTGGCGTATGTAAGACTTGAACCCCGTCTCCTAGCTCAGAAGTAGAGGTTCTAGCACTGCACCAGAGCTCCAAAGTATTACTAATGCAAGACATGACAAAAATTCCACTCATTTGCAGGAGTTTTAATACCAGGCTCCTTCTAATGGCAGACATTGGTTGGTGCACTATTTGCACTAACCAGCTTCTGTCATTAGGTGGAGTCCAGTACCTCAGCATAAATTCAAAATGGAACCAAGACAGAAACAGACACTGAAGATTTTAAAGGTAAAATCAGGGAGCAGAAATGGGAGCCAGGCTGGGAAGAGAAGAGCAACTGAGGACAGGGTCAGGATCCGGACAAAGATCAGAGTGACTGAATGCTGCAGTGCAAGGTTGAAGAAATGTTTTTAAGAGCAGGCAAGTAATACAACAGGAACTCTGTGCAAACAACATTAAACTTAAACTCTCAATGTTAAAACAAGTATATTGTCACTATTTTATTGATGGCATTAAAGTGAACTTTAGCACAGATAAACAGGGTTTTCATATATTCCCTCCCCCATGTCAGGAGACACAAAAGGTACAAAATACTCCAGCTATGACTGTACTAAGTCCCAATACAACTGCACTGAGACATACCTTAAATTCTAATCTCTATTATAAAGACAGAGTAACCCCATGTTTCCTGAATTGTTTTCTTCACCCTTGCGTTTAATTTTCTACAATTTGTATACAATGACATGCAGTTCCCTCCAAATACTCATTACCTGGTATTTAAAAAGAAATCTGCTTTAACGTTTTTCATGGCTCCACATTAACATTTGACCTGTCAACATTCTTGCTCAACCTGTTCATATCCCGACGCAGCTCCATGTTCTCCTTACAGCTTACTTTCCTAACTAACTTATGCTTTCTTTGCAAATCTGGATACATTTCAGTTTCCTCATCGATACAGATTTGAAGTAACAGAGGCCCAAGAATCAATCCTTGCGTCACCCCATTAGTTTTAATATTCCACCTGAAAATAACTGTTTCATCCCATTTCATTTCTCAACAACGAACCAACCCTCAATCCATGCCAATATATTAGCATGAGCCCCAGTTGTGAAAGGAACATCTTTGACACATTATCAACTCTTTCTTTGAAAACTCAAATACACTACACCAACTAATGCCACCCCTCATCTATCTTGCAAGTTACATCCTCAAGAACCTAAAATTTATCTTTCCTTTCCATGAATCTCTGATGACTGTTCAACTATCAGAAGGTGCCATGACTGCAATCCCTAGTTACACACAGCATTTTTCTGATTACCTAAATATGGCTAACTGTTTTCTTTTCCTTCCTTGAAAGCAGGGCTACCGATGCGATGAATGGTCAAGTGCCACTGAGAAACAATGGATGTGCAGCACATTTATACAACTGGGTACACAGCATTTCACAGCACATAATTTGGAGGTGCTGGTGTTGAACTGGGGTGTACAAAGTTAAAAATAACAACACCAGGTTATAGTCCAACAGGTTTAGCTGGCAGCACCCGATGAAGGAGCAGCGCGCTGGAAGCTACCAGATAAACCTGCTGGACTATAACCTGGGATTGAGAGATTTTTAACTTTTCACAGCACAGGTCCCATAGAAATCAGCGTTATGTTCTTCACAGAGTCCAGTTAAACAATCATGGAACTGCTTTTAGAAGGTGGCACTGCAGCAGAACCCACTGAACTTTTATTTCTATTCCAAGCAAAGATGTCACCAAGCACCAAAGACAGGACAACTTCAATTATCCGAACGACATGGTCGGGGAATATTTTGTTCGGAAAATCGAATGTTCGGATAACACAGTTTACCCAAGCATCAGGACCTTGAGATCTTGTTCGGATAATCAAGGTTGTACTGTACAGCATTCAGTTGTCCTGGAGGCAAATACTACCTTGCTATATGCAATGTTCAGCACAGTCTAGTCACTAAATAATCACATGACAGACCATTAGCATACAAAGCTTATTTATTGGTCTTGACCATTGCCGCACAGTTCAAAGGCACTCTCTTCACAGATAATGCTAGTGAAATCTGACCAGTAGGTCAGTTGATGCCACTACACCTATTTAAATACAAGATGTTAAGCTTACCAGGATGCCTATCATCAAAGGGATCAGGGTCAGCCTTATGGTACTCTTCAGTTTCTCTCTCAATTAGGTCTGAAATCCTGAAACAAAAACAAAACAGTCTTTTCAGCACAGTAACTCCGTACCATCTTCAGGTTATTTAGCTATCCTACCGCCCCCATTTAATTGAATAAAATGGAATTAAATTAAATTAGTGCTTTTCAATCAAATTTTTTTATTGAGTTTTAATAAAACATTCTAAGAAAAAGAATTTTGCTAATGCCAATAGAATACAAATGTAGTCTAAGAAAAGGAGACAAGTGCACTATATTTTACCTCCGATTTTTAACTGATAAAATGGCTCAAACACAGACTATTTCAAAGATGCACATTCATTCAACTCAGTCGTACTTCCAAATTCAGTAACATCAACACTTGACCTGCTTCAATGTAATCAGCCAAATTACCCAATTTTTAAAATGAGAACTTTGCTGCTTGGAAAGCTGGCAGCTTTTATTGGGAAATGGAAAATCTTTCCACTTTGGGCAGTCAGTGTTTGCATTAAATACTAGTATGTGCAGTTTTTACAAATTAGATGCAGAATAAAGATGCCTACAATCTCCACTATTGGCAATAAAACACTGACATTGCCAGCAAAGTACTCACCCCATGAACAGAAAGGAAAATCTCTGACAATCCCCCAAAACTATGACGAGTACATCTCAACTCCTTCCTTCCCCCATTTCACCATCCCAACATGTCTGGCTGAATTTTACAAGGTGACCAAATGTGTAGATAAGTGCGCATTTGACAATACAGATTTCAGTAAGGCTTTCAGCAAGTTCCCAGGTAGGCAAGTGTTAAAGTTTCTTTAAAAGCACATGGGACCCAGGGTAACTAGGCAAGATAAATACAAAATTGGTTTAGTGGCAGGAGACAGAGGGTAGGGGTAAAAGACGGTTTGTGTTACTGGCAGTTGGTGTGCAGTGGAGTACCACAGGGAACAGTTTTGGGACCTTTATTGTTTGTGACATAGATAACAATCATTGCGGGTGAGGGTCAGATTACAAGTACATTGGCGAGTTCCTGGGCTGCTTCTCCATGAATCCCTGAAGGCAGCAGAGCAGGTTAATAGGGTAATTAAGAAAGCAGGGGCATACTTGCCTTTGTCAGTTGTGGCACAGATTATAAGAGCAGGGAGATTATGCTGGAGCTGTACAGGACTTTAATACTGTCTGCAGTTCTGGTCACCACACTACAGGAAGGATGTGACTGCAAGGGAGTGCAGCGTAGGTTCACGAGGTCAATTCCTGGAATGGCGGGATTACCTTACACGGAAAGACTGAAGCGACTGGGCTTGTATACCCTTAAGTTTAGCAGACAGAGGGGATCTGATTGAGACATAAGATCATGAAAGGATTGGACACTCTGGAGGCAGGAAACATGTTTCCGCTGATGGGCGAGTGCCGAACCAGAGGACACAGCTTAAAAATACGGGGTAGACCATTTAGGACAGAGATGAGGAGAAACTTCTTCACCCAGAGAGTGGTGGCTGTGTGGAATGCTCTGCCCCAGAGGGCAGTGGAGGCCCAGTCTCTGGATTCATTTAAGAAAGAGTTGGATAGAGCTTTCAAAGATAGTGGAATCAAGGGTTATGGAGATAAGGCAGGAAGAGGATACTGATTAGGAATGATCAACCATGATCATATTGAATGGCGGTGCAGGCTTGAAGGGCAGAATGGCCTACTCCTGCATCTATTGTCTATTGCAATAAAGGGGGTAAAGGGGAGAGACAACAGGATGTTGCCTAGCATGGAGCATCTTACCTTCAAAGAGAGGCTGGATATCCTGAGGTTGCTTTCTTTGGAGCAGTGAAGGTTGAGGGGAGACTTGGTATTGATGTATAGGATTATGAGACATGGATAGAGAAGGTAGAAAGCTGCTGTTCCCCTTAGTTGAAAGGTCAATAATAAGGGGCATAATTTTAAGCTGAAAAGCAGAAAGTTTAGATGGGGACTTGAATAGTTTTTACACCCAGGGGGCTCAGGAATGCACTGCTTGGGAGGATAGTTGAGGCAACCTTTACAAAGTACTTGAATGAGCACATGAAGTGGCATGCTTAACGTTCAAGGCTATGGACCCAGAGCCGGAATGTGGGACAAGTGTAGATTAAGTGTATTTTTGGTAGTACAAACTCAAAGGGGTGTAGAGCCTCTTCCGTTTTGTATGAATCCAATGATGATCCCCAGCACACACACACAGCCAACTATCGCAGTGAATCACATCGTTCTTATCTGCAACATGCAACTTTACAATCACAATGCTTTAAAATCCCAAGATATACAAACATTCTATATTTTGATTTCATCTCAATTTCAGCCTCTACCACTCCACAAGGAAATTTAACAAGTTTAAATTGCTTACTTGGTTAAGATAGGGACAATGTTCTGCCCGTTGCTGTTCTCCCTCTCCCACTGTTCCAGTAGTGAGGTGAGCTCGGCTTTGGAATCAACATTTGCAGTAACTGAAGCCATTGCTGAGCCTGGTAAGAGACCAGAGGAAACAAAAACTGTTAGACCTCCGTAGCATCACTTACTACATCTCCATTACACTCAAATCAAAGAGTGATGTCTGAAGTGAAATTTTAATTCAATCCTCCACATAGCTGTTAAACAATGCTAGACCAGGAGATCTCACAAAATGTTTGATGCCCCGATTATGCTAGCAGTGTGGTACTAGTAAAATGCTACACAGTTGCAAAAGCTTTGGGATTTTCACGGTTAAAAGGATTATGCAATTTACTGTTGAAAATTGTTGGCTTGGAGTGCATTAGTCTTCATCTGTGACTTTTCCCAGGCAGAGTATGTTCAAGAGGCAGCAAGCTGATCGCATCTTTTCCCAATTCCCCCAATCTCACATAAGTTCAATTTGGTCAAAGTCAGCTTAAAATAGCAACATTGATTTATTGAATTTAGTGGACTAAATCAAAACAAGGGTTCCTCTCTAATCACGGTGTGTTAAGACTGGATCATCTGTTGCACTATACTTTAGCAGGAGTCAGTGACATTCAATGCTTAGGTCATGTCCGTCTCCCAGCAAATTGCAAAAGAAAGTATGATATCAATGTTATAAAATAGCTCTGAAATGTATTGCAGTACACCCTCCTTTGCCTGTTTCAGAAGTTTCAGAGCATTCCTGCTTGTGGGTTATGGATTGAAGAGCTTTGCCACTACTCCTTGACCCCATGCTGTTCATGTAAAAGCATTCACCATACTCTAAGAGGGGAAACTGCAAGGGTGAATAGAAAGATTCTAGGTGGAGCACTTCAGTTCAGTCAGGTGCAAATAAAATGGCACAATTCCAAGACAACAATCTCATTCTAAAGTTCATAATAAAGGTGCCAGCATTTGAGCTTTTTTTTCAGTCTGCCCTACTACATCTTAAACTTGTATAACATATTAAAATCGCTTCTGAAAAATCTACCCACCGACCCAGTCATCACTACTTAATTCTCCATGCTTACAGATGAAGCAGCAGTTAATTAACATTGCAGAGGAGTAAAATAGATTGCTTTAAATTACTCTCAACATGGGTTGTAGACTCAAACAACTGCACTTCATTGCAATGTTATATCGCACAAAATGCACCACAGCTAAGCACACAAAGACAAATGTAGAATTGTAGCTTTACCATTTAGATAACACCAGGCTTGTACATATCATTATACTCTATCAAAACTGCATCAATTACTACTAAAGCAATAATTTATACAGCAACTAACTACACTAAAAATGCCAAGCTGCCTCACATGACCGAAATAAAACAAAAAGTCAATCTCGCCCATAAGAAAGTTTATTAAGACAGCTGGTCGAAAGCTTGAGCGCGCTAGACATATGGGGAGGCTCATGGAAAGAATCAGAGTTTAGGTCTTCATAGCCAGAAGGGAATAGCAGAGTGATGAAAATTGGGCATGTATGAAAGGCCAGAAGTAGAACAGCTAAAAAGGTTATGAAGGAAGGTTTGCACTGATTGAGGAGTAGGCAGGTCAGATGTGCTCAGGCCATAGAGGCACACACCAATGAAGAGTTTAAAATCAAGATCAACAAGCACAAGGGTGAAAAGTGAAGGGAACTTGGTTTGAATTACATGGAGTTCAGGACAAGCCCAAGTTAGGGGGTGTGTGGTGGCTGGTCAGCCAGGATTGCACTGGAATAGTCGTAGAGGAACTAGAACCATGGAGGGGGTTCAGGAGGTGAACTGAGACAGGCTCACCTCCTGTAATCCTTAGAGTTGACAGCAGGCAGGTCTCGGTGACAAACAGCATATGGGATTGAAGACCAGCTCAGGATCAAACAGAAAACAAAGATGCTTTCAGCTGCCATGGCTGCTGTTTAAACGAAGGGTAAATCAACAAGATAAAGGCTTACATATTTGAAAACAACCAGCAGGACTTGACACTTCATTTGGTGCTACCAAATGATCACAATTTATTTTAAAGGACCCTCTCTTCTATACTTAAAGTTGTGGGTTCCAGTTCCAATTTACACCTTAAGAACATAATTCAGACGGACAGTGCTGTGTTGCTGTAGTGTCTCAGACAATACGTCATGCAAAATGTACAGGGAAGGCAAAAGACTATGAAATATTCAAACAACAACAAGGCATTCATTCAATCACCAATATCAAACAGATTAACCAGTTACTTTTCTCATTACTCTCTGTGGTACTACATTCTGCTCAAACTAGCTACCATTTCTTCCTACATATCAATAGCAACTATACTTCAAAAGTAATTAACTTCCTGTGCCAAATGTGGAAGTTCAGCAATGTGGAGGGAACCTCCGCATGTTTCTCCCCTTGAGTTAGCAGCAAGTCTGTTGACTGGCCCATGTGAGCAAAATGAATGATGGCTGCATTCCCAAAGACATACTTATAGTGGACTCAGTATTGACACCAAAGCAACAGGACACTCACCTAGAGATCACTAGTTAATTAAAACTAGAGTCAATGCATGGGAACTTCCTACTTCTGACCAGAGTATCAGCAGACATGCAGTCAGGAAGCATGTGGACAAAATCAATGACAAAAGTAATGACCAGATGGTGGAAGAGTACCCACAAGGAACAAATATCAGTTGACACAAGCCAACCCTATTCTGCTATGCCAGCTGGGGAGGGGCCATAATTGGCCTCTAAATCACAACAGAACACATTCAATCCAGAAGCAACATTCAAAAGCAACACATCGGCGACAGCATAAAAGCAAAAGAAAAAGCATATCATATGATGATGATTAGTGGGAAGCCAGAGGATTGGGAATCCTTTAAACACCATGAACCAGCAGGAGATAACTAAAAATAGCAACAAAGGGACTGAAGATGAAATATGAGAGTAAGCTAGCTAATAACATAAAAGAAGATTGCAAGAGTCTTTTTTGATGTCTGAAAGGTGAGAGAGAGGCAAACATGGGCATTGGATTGTTGGAAAATGACGCTGCAGAAGTAGTACCTCACTCAGAGACGATATTACAGACAATACAGAGAATCCCACAGAATAAAGATGAGGTCATGTTTCCTAACAATGACCATCATGTTGGATACACCGAGCTGGAGAAATACAATTAAATAAACAGCATTGATTCAGCACTTACCCTATGTTCCAACAGTAGGTTACTGTCATGCACGTCACAACAGGAAATGTAGCAATTATTTCCAGCGTCAAAATCATAATTTATAAATGGTATTGCTAGAGGGACTCAAAATGAAATCATATCGCTATGGAGTTTTGATTCAGTACCCATGTGAAGTGAAAGTAGAAATTAAATAGCAGACTTAATTGTTCCAAACTCAAGCTATGTCTGGGGAGAGACGTGTCATGTAACAACAGAATGAAGAGCTGGTGAAGGAGTTTAACTGGATGAATTAAGAGCATCATAGGAGAAATAGAATATTGCAAACTTCTTGACTTCAATATGCTAAATAATCTAAGTTAGAGTGAGGAACTCAGCATCAGACATCAACAGAGCTAGATAAGAGAACTTTGATTTTCTACACCTTGAATTTAGAAATTGGAAGGTAAAAATCAGTCACATTGTTTAAAATAATAGATGGATTTGAAAGGGTAGAAGCTACTTCCTTGTGTGGGGCAATACAGGACAAGAGGAATAATCTTATAAATAATGCTATATTTGATATCAGGAAACTTTTCCTTTTACTCCCAAAGTATTCTTCCCACAAGGTTTCATACATTGTTCTAAGTTTGAGCACGATTAGTTGCTCCAATATTTGTTGTTACTTAAGGGGAACAAGCAACATGTATGAAAAGTAGATGAAGGTCTAGATCAGTCATGATCTAATAGAATGATAGAGCTAGCTGTCAGCACAATGCAGTGCTAGAGTTCAATCAGAATACTGACACGTACACAAATCTAAGCACCAATTACAACCACTCAATTTACTGAGATCTCAGTTTTGGGACAATTGGGAGCCCTTTGCTATACATTGGAAAACTCTAGTCCAACGTGCCTCTTCACCAATAACAGATCAATTAGTAGGTCAAATTAATTATGCATTCCTTCCACCTTTGACTCAGACCCAACAACTGCTCAGGATCAATCTCCCAACTCCAATGCAAGGCAAAGAATAACCACTACTCCAGTTAAGTTGCAGGGCACAACCTGCCAAAAGGTCAGAGCGGAGTTCATCATCACTTGAGAATTCCCACTGACAAGGAATTTTTGTTTTGCAATTGTCAGATGAACTTAAAGATCACCAAAGGGAATAATCTGTATGAAAGTGGCAAGAAAATATCTTTAGGTACCAAAAGTACACACTGGAGTTGATGAAAAGTTGCAAAAGGAGAGTTAGAATGAGAAATTATCCAATCAAGGCTTCCACAGTCAAACACTAGAAAACCATGGCAACATGAACATGTCATTTCTTTGACAAGGAAGGGAAGAAAAGGTATCTGTTTTGGTTAATAGCTATAGCAAATGAATAAACATCAAGCCTATGCCAAATATCAAGTGCCAAAACCACTGAGGTTTTGTGAAGCTGGCTTGTAATGTATAGGTTCCCAGAGGTGTTATTGATAAACTGTGGATGATCGTCCAAAGGGTTTGAAATATGGAGCAGGAATAAAGGAAGTGCCCAAGTTGAGAATGGGTTCCATTCTGGAATTCATTCACAAGTTAATTTGTTCTCAAATTGGAGCACAGTAGAAAGCAGTCATCCGTATGTACAGGGAACATTCATTCAGCTGTCTTTAAAATTTAAAAGATATATGGAACCACATTCATAAATACGAGCATTTGTAAATCAGACATTCATAAATCAGGGATCCCCACTGAGTCAAAACTCAATTACCACCATCACAACAAATGACCATGTAGAGGTCTTAGCAGAAGTATTTATTTGGTGCTGTGTTAGGCTGAAAAATGAGGTTTCTTTTAGACACAGGAGAGATAATGTTGCTGTCTTATAGAATAACCCACAATATGCAACAGAATAAGCACACTCCCAAGACCAGATCTAATTTTCTTAAAGAATTAGACCAACAGAAAGGTAAGAGGAAAGACAAAGTAATGAGGAGTTATGTTTTGAGATGCTAAATTCAGAGTTGAGTGCTGGTCAGAAAATCATGGTGAAAATTGAGAATGTATGATTGGAGTTAATGTAAAGAGATTAGCTGAATTCACATACCTAATGAAAAAGAACACCTGAAAAGGGAGAGCATAAGCAACCTCCTGTAGTCCAAATATCTCCTACATCCCAAACTGAAAATCAGGAAGAAAATGAAAGTCAACAAGAAACTGAAAGTTCACTAGTATTAGAGAATCCAACTGCAGATCAAAGGGAGTCAGGATCTTGACAACAAATCAAAGCTATTGTCACAACCATTAAGTGAAGTTGCTAGTCTACCTTCAGGTTTGATATATATATTGAAATTCACGCCCAAGATTTTAAAACAAATTATCCTAGAAGTGTGGGAGCTGCTGGTTGAGCCAGCAAATATTGCCCCCCCACCCATCATGAGATGCCCTTGAAGGTGCTGGTGAACTGCCTTTTTGAACCACTGCAGTCCATTTGGTGTACATAGAACCACAATGCCACTAGGAAGGCAACACTGCAGAAATGGTAATATATTCCAGGTCAGGCTGGTGAATGACTGAGGGGAATTTGCAGGTCGTGGTATTCCTGTGGATATGCTGTCCTTGTCCTTCTTCTAAATACTAGCGGCTGTGGGTTTAGAAGGTGCTGTCTCAGGATCCTTGGTGAATTACTGAGCTCATCCTGTTGATGGTATACACTGCTATTGAGTTTCAATAATGGAAGAAGTGAATGTGGTCTGGATTAGAGTGGTGCTGGAAAAGGAGGAGCAGGAAAATCGATGTTTTGGGCAAAAGCCCTTCATCAGGAATAGAGGCAGGGTGCCAGCAGAGTGGAGGGATAAATGAGGGGGGGGGGGAGAAGGTAGCAAAGAATACAATGGGT
>NC_057727.1:64997646-65006253 GCF_004010195.1 Chiloscyllium plagiosum
AGGAGGCCCAGGACCTCCATGTCCTCGGCAGAGTGGGAGGGGGAGCTGAAATGTTGGGCCACAGGGCAGCAGGGTTGATTGGTGCAGGTGTCCTGGAGAAGTTCCCTAAAGCACTCTGCTAGGAGGTGTCCAGTCTCCCCAACGTAGAGGAGACCGCATCGGGAGCAACGGATACAATAAATGATATTGGTGGATGTGCAGGTGAAACTTTAATGGATTTGGAAGGCTCTTTTGGGGCCTTGGATGGAGGTGAGGGAGGTGGTGTGGGCGCAGGTTTTGCAATTCCTGTAGTTATTTGCCACTTTAGATTAGATTACCTACAGTGTGGAAACAGGCCGTTCTGCCCAACTAGTCCACACCGACCCTCTGAAGAGTAACCCACCCAGACCCATTCTCTCAAACTAATGCATCCAACTCTACAGGCAATTTTAGCATGACCAATTCACCTAACCTGCACATCTTTGGACTGTGGGAGGAAACCCACGCAGACACGTGGAGAATGTGCAAACTCCAGACAGTTGCCAGAGGCTGGAATCGAACCCAGATCCCTGGCACTGTGAGGCAGCAGTGTTAACCACTGAGCCACCTTACCGCCCTTAACCTGGATACTGTCCATGTCTTGCTGTATTTAGATCTGAAATGTTTCAGTATGATGAGTCTTGAAAGGTGCTGAACATTGTTCATGGATGATTGCACATCCTGGCTTCTAACCCTGTGATGGAGGGAAGCTCAAAATGATTGAGCCTAGAATACTATCCAGAGGAACTTCTACAGAGATGTCCTAGGGTACAACCACTAACCTCTGACAATGACAATCATCTTTGTTTGTGCTCGACATGATTTCAACCAGTGGATAGTTTTACATGATTCCCATTGACAGTAGTTTTGCTAGGACTAAATGATGTCACATTCAGTCAAATGCTGCATTGACATCAAGGGCAGTCACTCACACCTCTGATGTTTTCTCAATCTGTTTAGGGATGTTATTACACATTCTAGACCTCCTTCTTCCAAGATACCACTGTACCACAAAAGACCTTTACCTCAGCTCTAGAGTTTAGCTCATTTATTCATGTTTGAACCAGGACTGTATTGAGATGCAGAGTTGCCCTGACAGAGTATAACTGAGTGTTAGTGATCAGCTCATTGCGAAGCAAGTGTTGTTTGACAGAACTTTTGATGACCTCTTCCACCACTGATAATAACTGATGCGGTGGTAATTGGCTGGTTGGATTTGTCTTATTGTATGTGTACAGGACATACCTGGGCAATTTTTTGCATTATTGGGTAGATGGTAGGTATCACATAGCATGATTAAAACTGGCTGAAAGACTGCATCTGTGATGCTAGGGACCTCCACAGGAGGCTCCAAGATGAATCATCCATTTACCACTCTTGGCTCCTTATCTTTTGGACCAAGGTGCTAGGATTCCCCATCATTGAGGATCGAGATATTTGTGAAGTCTTCTCCAGTTAGTTGCATAATTTTCTACCAACAACTGGATGTGGCAGGACTGCACAGCTTAGATCTGACTATTGGTTGAGGAATCATTTTGCTCTGTTTATCATTTCCTGCTTAGGCTTTTCAGTATTTAAGTAACCATGTTCTGGCTTTACCAAGTTGACACTTCATTTTTAGATATACATGGTGCTGTCCTGCACTCCCATTGAACTCATTCCCTCCTGAACTCTCCACTGAATCAGTGCTGCTACCTGGTTTGATGGTGATGATAGACCTTGAGATTGCAAGTTGTGTACTACTCTGCTGCTGATGGATCACATTGCCTCATGGATGACCAAGCTTGAATTGCTAGATCTGTTTGCAGTCTGTCCCATTTAACTAAATTAAAATGCCACTCTCCATGACAGAGGGTATCCTAAATGTGAAGATAGGACTTTGTCTCCACTGCTATTGATATTGTCGTGGATAGATGCACGTGACAGGCCAATTGTTGAGGAGCTGGTCAAATACATTTCTCTCTTGTTCTCTCACCCCCTACAGCAATAGCAGTCTAGCAGATTTCATCAGGACTTGACCAGTAGTGGTGGTTCTGAGCCACTCTTGGTGATGGACATTGAAGTTCCCCCAAACAGAATTCATTCTCTGCCCTTGCCACCCTCAGTGCTTCCTCACCCATGATTGACCTAATGCCATGAGATCTTATGGGTGTAGTCAATGGTGAGGATTCCCAGGGTAACACCCTTCCAACTGTATCCTGTCCTGCCAGTGGGAAAGGGCATAAGCAGGGATGGGGTGGTGCTGTTGTTGCAGTCTGGAACCTTGTGTGCAAAATACGATTTGACAGTACAACTGTACAAGCCTGTTGCTTGACTAATCTGAGACAGCTCTATTGAAACTACCCTCCCAATTTTGATACTAGATGCCAGGTATTAGTAGCTGAAAATGTGTTGCTGGAAAAGCGCAGGTCAGGCAGCATCCAGGGAACAGGAGAATCGACGTTTCGGTCATAAGCCCTTCTTCATTCATTCCTGAAGAAGGGCTTATGCCCGAAACGTCGATTCTCCTGTTCCCTGGATGCTGCCTGACCTGCTGCGCTTTTCCAGCAACACATTTTCAGCTGTGATTTCCAGCATCTGCAGACCTCACTTTCTCCTGCCAGATATTAGTAGGTTTGTGCAGGATGGCCAGCGTTGAGTTCGCCTTTGTAACTTGCAATGCCTAGATCAGTGCAAGATGTTCCATCCCAGCTCACTCTTGATAATTTTTAAATAGTTTGTTACAACTGAGGGGCTTGCTCGGTCATTTGAGGACAGCTCAGAGTCTATCACATTGGTACAAGTCTGAAATCACATGTCCAAATAGGACAGCAGAGTTCCATTTCTGAAGGACAGTAGTGAACCAGACAGGTTTTTATGACAATGATGTTATTATGGTCATTGTTAGACTTTAAAACCCAGATTTTTTGTTTGAAAACAAAGACAGAAAGAGAAAGAAGCCGGAGAATATGATACATTCGTTAAAACTATTCTAGTCAAAAGTTCTCAGACAAAACATTCGTACATGTAAATTACTGAAGTAGCATCAGTCAAAATACTTTTGACTGATGCTACTTCAATAATTTACATGCAAAATATCCTAGAATACAGTCTGTCTAAACAATTAATATTGGAGACTCAACAAGTTGGTCTGAATATTGGTTAGAGTAAAAACAAGTGTGCAAACTTAACTGTTGAATCTCAGGTATTATATGTTTAGTCAGATTGTATTCTAGGATATTTTGCATGCACTGTACACATTAATGCACAAATTGCTTTAATTGGAGAGGACATATATATGCTTGCAGGATCTGAGCATTTTGCTGCATGGGGGCCTCTATTTTGGTGATAAGGTTATTTCATTAATAGCTACCTGCAATTGATCAGGTTTTATGCTATACAGATCTTTCTTTTAAATCTCTCCTTTTAATGTTTTTCTCTTTAAAATTGTATATTTTTAATGTCCTCACTTCAAGTGCCATTCCTGTTGTAACATCCCTTACTTCCTTAGCATCATTGCAGCATCAACAAGGCACAAGGTTTTAGGCATGCACACTGCATGAAAGAGAGTACATGAACAGGTGCATTTGTATACAGTTCCAGATACTAGCTTGAAGTGTGCAGCTATTGCGCAACATCACTTCTGGTCACGAGCACATTCAAAGCACAGGAAGCCCTGAATTAGCCAAATAAAAACCACACGCAGATTTCTGTAGCTGCTAGATGCACATTACAAGAACACAACCACGTACACGTTCAGAAAAGATCGCTCCAGTCACTTTGGTCACCCAAGTGTCTATGAAACATCACAAAACTGCTTATAACCCTGTAACAAATGTCTTTTCTTTGTCAGCTACGTATTCAACTCTAAGTTTATCTCTGCAGCCAGGCCCCTCTGTCTGCATGCAAGCAAGTCAAACTATCTTTTACTTGTTTAATTTAAAGGCTAATCTCATCTCATGGCAGAGTAAATTAATCTAATGCAAAAAGTACAACACTGAGCAGCCATTTAATACACTCTTAGTGACCACATCAAATCTGATCCATCTTATTAGAATCTTCCATGCTTCCCTTGAAGGCCCTGAGAGGAATTCAGTTCCATGGGTCCCAAGTGATAGTGTTAATACTCAGTGTATTCAATTGTGGGAACATCACAATTGCAATCCAAAGTTCTCTCACATGCACAAATGGGCACTTCTCGCAGAAATCAGGAGCTGGAAAACTGGATAATGTTCCTTCCAGAGATCAGATAATGTAAAACATGGAGAACAGACTCCCAAAATGTTCTGGTCTATAAGGCTAAACTATTCATGCTCCTATGCAATCTAGAGGATGAGTGGTCACAATATCAAGGACTAAAGAACAGAGGTGTCTAGATAGCTTAGTGTGTGCATCTTATTGCCAGCACTGCAGCGTTGCCACAAGCTAATCTCCTCTGCATTATGTGTAATTTCTGTCAAGGCAAAGCTAACACATCACAGGGCACAGCATATACATAATTGTTGCCAGTGCCCGCCGGGATTTAACAAAAGCAAGGCTCGCGGGAAATTCTTCATTCATTAGATAGTTCAACAAGCAACTGTCTACTCCCTAAGAGCCTGATCAAAACAAAAGGCTACATTCTTAAAGGGGCATGGACAGCCATTCCAGTGCTGCTTGTAAACTGCAGCTTCAAATCACCAACTCCCTTTCATTTTATATACTTGCTACATTTCACTAAGCTTGCTTGAAGCTACAATGCAGACTGAAATTAAGCATACTGGAGCTAAAGTGCTTTTTGTCACTTGGCACAGATCCGCCTACTGGGTCACTTCCAACATCTTGTGGCAAGGCTCTCCACTTTTCATCTCTTGTCTACCGACATAAAGGCACAGGAAAACAGTTGACTTTTGAATTTTCCTTCTGTGAAGTGACAAGGTGGCTTATCCAGATTTTAGGGCTCAGTGCTAAACAATTTCAGAAGCTCATTTCAGTCACTACCACATACCCTCAAGGGGACACAGATGGCTGATGCCTCATCTTGACTGCCAGACAACTTAACAGCATGGGTGTATCACATGTCACTTAAGTTTACTCAGTCAAATTTCATTTAAAAAAAATCAACAGATGACATATTAGTGAAAAGGTGAGCACCTTTACAATTGCCACAACCATAAAGTTAGTTTAATTGGGTTCAACTTCACAACAAAACATTGCATAGAGCAACTTACTTTAACCACAGCATCTCCTGCACCAGTTGGCCAAACTGCACACCTGATTTTTGCTGATCTCCCAACTCAAGACACACCATTGTTCAGTACGTCACATATTCCTCTTGCACTAAGAATTTCCACAAGTTACGACCCTCAGACTGTCACCTCCTCCCTTCCCCTTTACCAGACGTGCAGGCTTCTCTCTATCCTCACCATCTCTTCCCCATTCCAATCCCAATCACCCCCCCCTCCCACACACTCAACTGCGGCAGCACATCCATATGATGCAGGAGCAAAAATAGAGCATCAAGTCTGCTCCACCATTCAACGAGATGCTGGTTGATCAGATCATCCTCAACTCGGCAAAGAGCAACTAAGTTTACATAGTGACAAACTTAGGGAATGGGCCAAAATTTGGCAGATGGAGTTCAATGTGGATAAGCATGATGCTCTATTTTGGTCAGAAGATTTAAAAACAAAACTTATCTTCTAAATGGAGATAAACTTGAGAATGCTTCAGTGCTGAGGGATCTGGAAGTCCTTGTGCATGAATTGAAAGAAGTTTGTCTGCGGTTACAGTAGGTAATAAGAAAGGCAAATGGAATTTCAGCATTTTATTACTTAAGTAATGGAGTACAAAAGTAAGTAAATTTTGTTTATAACTGTATATGGTATTTGAGAGACTACATCTGCATATAGCTATGGTACCTGTACTTGAGGAAGGATGTTGGAGTTTATCTCTAGATCAGTTACATGGCTGGTCTTGAGGAGAAATTGAACAGTTTAGAGTTTAAAAAGGATGTGAAGAGATCTAATAGTTTCCCCTTGTGGGGCAAACTAGAATGCAAAGTCTTAGGCTAACGAGTAGCAGATTTAAAACTTCTCTAGAAGAGTCATGTATCTGTGGAATTTACTGTCCCAGAATGCAGTGAATATCTGGATACGGAATAAATTTAAAGAGATAGACACAGCTTTAATAGTAATGGGTTAGAGTTATGGGGAATGAGCAGGAAAGTGGAGTTCAGGCCAAGACGAAATCACCCATGATCAGACTACATGGTGAAGCAGGGGTTATACAGTCAGTGATGTACAGCATGGAAAAAGACCCTTCGGTCCAACCCGTCCATGCCGATCAGATACCCCAGCCCAATCAAGTCCCACCTGCCAGCACTCGGCCCATATCCCTCCAAACCCTTCCTATTCATATACCCATCCAAATGCCTTTTAAATGTTGCAATTGTACCAGCCTCCACCACATCCTCTGGCAGCTCATTCCATACACGTACCACCCTCTGCGTGAAAACGTTGCCCCTTAAGTCTCTTTTACATCTTTCCCCTCTCACCCTAAACTTATGCCCTCTAGTTCTGGGCTTCCTAACTCCAGGGAAGAGACTTTGTCTATTTATCCTATCCAGGTCCCTCACAATTTTGTAAACCTCTATAAGGTCACCCCATAGCCTCCGACGCTCCAGGGAAAACAGCCCCAGTCTGTTCAGCCTCTCCCTGTAGCTCAGATCCTCCAACCGTGGCAACATCCTTGTAAATCTTTTCTGAACCCTTTCAAGTTTCACAACATCTTTCCGATAGGAAGGAGACCAGAATTGCACGCAATATTCCAACAGTGGCCTAATCAAGGTCCTGTACAGCCGCAACATGACCTCCCAACTCCTGTACTCAATACTCTGACCAATAAAGGAAAGCATACCAAACGCCTTCTTCACTATCCTATCCACCTGTGACTCCACTTTCAAGGAGCTATGAACCTGCACACCAAGGTCTCTTTGTTCAGCAATACTCCCTAGGACCTTACCATGAAGTGTATAAGTCCTGCTAAGATTTGCTTTCCCAAAATGCAGCACCTCGCATTTACCTCGAATTAAACTCCATCTGCCACTTCTCAGCCCATTGGCCCATCTGGTCCAGATCCTGTTGTAATCTGAGGTAACCCTCTAGGCTGTCCACTACACCTCCAACTTTGGTATCATCTGCAAACTTACTAACTGTATCTCTTATGCTCACATCCAAATCACTGTTTAAGAAGGGCAGTAAAGACAAGCCAGGGAACTATAGACAGGTGGGCCTGACCTCGGTGGTGGACAAGTTGTCAGAGGGAATCCTGAGGGACAGGATGTACATGTATTTGGAAAGGCAAGGGCGAGAGGGGAAAGATATAAAAGAGACCTAAGGGGCAACTTTTTCATGCAGAGGGTGGTACATGTATGGAATGAGCTGCCAGAGTAAGTGGTGGAGGCTGGTACAATTAAGAGGCATCTGGATGGGTATATGAATAGGAAGGGTTTGGAGGGATATGGGCCGGGCGCTGTCAGGTGGGACTAGATTGCGTTGGGTTATCTGGTCAGCATGGACGGGTTGGACTGAAGGGTCTGTTTCCATGCTGTACATCTCTATGACTATTTATGTAAATAACAGTTCTTATGATCCTACTTATCTACAGAAACCATATTGATTAAAATTCTGTCTACCCCAGCCTCAATAGATTCTACAGTGAAGAATCCTAGAGTTATTATCCTCCGAGAAAAAAAAAAAAGACCTCATCTGCCTCAAATTGACAACCCCTGCTTCCGGCTTTGTGCCTTTGTCCATGGCTCTCGCATAACTGACAAGATAGAGTCCGTTAGAACCCCTGACAGAATCTTGTGGGTTTCAATGAGGTCTCCTCTCATTCTGCTAAACTCAAGTACAGGGCTAAATACTTCCAACATATCCTCACGAGAAAATTCCTTCCAATTTTTATATTTCTTTGAAACAAAATCTAACATGCCCTTCGCCTTTCCTGTTACCCACTCAACTCGGATGTTAGCATTTTGTGATTCATGGACCCTTTAAGGACCCCAAATCCCACTGCATAGCGCTGCTTTCCACACTTGAATTACATTCAGCTTCTCTATGCATCCGGCCAAAGTGCACAACTTCACATTTTCCCACATCTTATTCCATCTGCCAACTCTTTTGCCCACTCATTTAATATCTCTGCATCCTTCTGTAGACTTGCCTTCGTACCTATTTTGTGTCATCCACAAACTTGGCTACAGTATCATAAAAAATGCTAGTGTATACCGCATCCACACACTGTAGCTACTTCTTCTAAAACTTTTAAGATGCAACCCATCAGCTCAAGGTACCTCGTTAAAAATATTCCAAAAAAAAAGTGGGGATTAAATAAACTTTGCCATCTTATCGACTGATAGATGTAAAGTTTAGATGAGGTTAGATGTTAACAAATTGCACTGAAGACAATGGAGCCTTCTTTACGCCACCTCCCACCCCCACCAGCCCCAGTAGGCTCACCAGCCACCTCTGAGACGCAGGTTTGCAGGGGTGAGACTAGAGACAGGGTAGTAGTCTCCAGAGTGCCGCACCCGCCCGCTCTCTCCGGACCCCTCTTGACCCCCCCACC
>NC_057727.1:65011701-65106169 GCF_004010195.1 Chiloscyllium plagiosum
CTCTCCATCTCCCCCTCGCTCTCTGGGCCACCCCCTTCCTTACACCACTTTGCCCCGCCAACGCTCTGCTCACCCTTCAGCTTCCCCTCCCTCACGGCCCACTCCTGTGGCCCCACGTGTCTGCCGGGGCCGGGACCGGGACCAGTGCGTGAGCCACAGCCAGCCGCGCTGGGCCACCCCCTTCCTTACACCACTTTGCCCCGCCAACGCTCTGCTCACCCTTCAGCTTCCCCTCCCTCACGGCCCACTCCTGTGGCCCCACGTGTCTGCCGGGGCCGGGACCGGGACCAGTGCGTGAGCCACAGCCAGCCGCGGCTCCCCCTCTCCCCGGTTACACTGAGGCCTCGCTCCGCCTCCCCCCCGGCCGGAGGGGGCGGGTGGTTACCGTCTGCCGCCCCTGCTGCTGCTCCAGCCGCCCCACAGAGGCACGACTCCACAAAGGCCGGCCTCCCGGACGGTTCTCACTGACCTGGCTATCGGGCGGCGGTGAGCTCGGTCTGTCTCAGCCTCAGGCCCCAGGCTCCGCTCGGTTCCGCGCTCCGAGTAATGGCGGCGGCAACGTCAACTCGTCGCTGCGTGCGTCCGCTTGGTATTCTGGGGCTTGTAGTCCTGGAGTTTTGGGCATCGCTGCGCACGTGCTCGCGTCCGCTCAGCATTCTGGGGCTTGTAGTCCTGGAGTTTTGGGCATCGCTGCGCATGTGCGGTATCGTCCCTTCCCCTCCACGTGAAAGATCAGCTGTTTCTGGACGGCTCTTGCGGTGCAGTGATACTGCCCCGCTTTGTGGATTTGCTGTCGACTTATCTCTTTGTACGGAAAAAATAAGCTACAAATTTGGCCATATTTCATTGCTCGTCCAAAGTAGATTTTTAACCAACTGTTTGGGAAATTTCAGAGTAGATAAGCAGGAGGATGCATGAACATAGGCATCAGGAGGTGGAGAAATCAACGTTTCGGGTGTAACCCTTCTTCAGGCTGGAGAGCTGCAGATAAGGTGGGAGAGGGGAGGAATAGGAGGAGTGGGCAATCTGCATCCATTGTAGCATCCTTAATCACTTCCGCCAGGTCCAATTAGACCTCTACGACCAAGAACATCATCCTCCTCACCCCTCTCTGCCTTCTGCTGAAACTTTATTGCTGGAACAGCACAGCAGGTCAGGCAGCATCTAGGGAACAGAAGATTCGACGTTTCGGGCACATGCCCTTCTTCAGGCATGTGCCCGAAACGTCGAATCTTCTGTTCCCTAGATGCTGCCTGACCTGCTGTGCTGTTCCAGCAATAAAGTTTCAGCTTTGATCTCCAGCGTCTGCAGACCTCACTTTCTCCTCTCTGCCTTCTGCAAGGACCATTCCTTGGTTCACACCACTCTCCTCACCAACTCCCCCTCCACCCCCCCCCCGCCCCAGCCCCGAAACCCCAGGTACCTTCCCCTGCAACCGTAAAAGATGCAAAACCTGCTGGCACACCAGCCCCCTCACCTCCATCCAGAGCACCAGACGGTCCTTCCAGGTGCTTCAGAGGTGCCTGCTCTCCTCCAACCTAGTACTGTATCAGGCGCTCCCATTGTGGTCTTCTCTATATCGGTGAGACCAAACGTGAATTCAGAGCAGGATTTGCTGAGCATCTCAGCTGGGCTCGCAGGGGCTGTCGCTGTCACTGCCCATTCTAATTCCCCTTACCACTGCCTTTCCGACATGACCATCCTTTGCCACAGCAAATCAGACCACAAATTGGAGGAACAACACCTCACCTTCCACCTGGGCAGCCTAAAGTCCTGAGGACTCAACATTGAGTTTTCCAATTTCAAATAACCCCCCTTGTCTTCTCCTGACTCCCTTTCCAGCCCCATTGGCCTGACCCTTCCAGCTACCAACTGGATTCATTCCTCCCAACGACCAACCAGGTCGTACCCTGTGTTCACTTATCCCTGCCACACCTTTATCTGCAGCTCCCTTTATATCCACCCCCAGTCCTGAAGCAGGGTTAACTTCTGGCTGACTTCTCCAACCACTCAGATTCATGACAGCTCATAAACTGACAGTCGTGCTCAGACAACAACTCACTCGAACAAAAGACTGATCATGTGCACGCATAATGTAATTTACAAGATTCCATGCAAAGACTGCATGGAACACTATATAGGACAAACAGGCAGACAACTAGCAATCCACATCCACGAACACCAACTAACTACTAAATGCCACAACCAGCTGTCCCCAGTGGCTTTACATACAGATGACAAGGACCATAAATTCAACAATCATAGGACAACCTAAACAGAGGACCGTCACAGAATTTCTAGAAGTATGACACACATCCACTGACTCCACCAACAAACACATCGACCTAGACCCAATATACCGGCCACTACAACGAACAACTGAAGCTGGCAACTGGAAACAGCAGGAAAGAAACCAAATAAATTCCAGAAGAGACAATACAGCAGCACTTCACAGGAGGCTCCAAAGCACTGAATGTGTCACCTAGGCAAGGGACAAAATGTCTGCAAATTAATTTCCCAGCTTGGCAAACGTACCCACAACTACAGCAAGATGTTAAAGTCACACTGAATTAGAGGACCAAATTGAAAGGGGGACTGGGGAGACTTGCAGGAGCAATAGGCTTGTCATCGTAGGGGATTTTGATTTTCCTAACATAATCTGGGACTGCCTTGGTGTTAAGGGCTTAGATGGGATGGAATTTGTTAAGTGCATTCGAGAAAGTTTCCTCAAGCAGTATACTCAGGAAAAGGCAAAACCCGATCTACTCTTGGGATATAGAGCAGGATAGATGACTGAGGTGACAATGGCAGAGCACTTTGGGACCAGTGAATATAGTTCTATTAATTTTAAAACAATGATGGAGAGGCACAGTTTCAAATTCTAAATTAGGGTGAGGCAAATTTTGACGAAATTATACAGAAGCTTACAGGGGTTGATGGGGGTAATTTGTTTGTGGGCAAAGGGGCCTCTGGCAAGTGGGAGGCCTTTAAAAGTGAGATAGCTAGAGTTCAAGGTCTGTATGTTCCTGTGAGAGTGAAGGGCAAGGTTGGCAGGTATAGCAAACCCTGGATGACAAGAGATATTGAGGCTTTGACCAGAAAAAGGAGGCATGGCTCAGGTACCGGTAACTGGGATCAAGGGAATTTCTGGAGATATATAGGGGATACAGGAGTTTATGGAGAAGGAAATCAGGAGGGTGAAAAGGAGGCATGAGATAGCCTTGGCTGAGAAGGTTAAGATGAATCCAAAGAGATTCTTTAAGCTTATTAAAGGTAAAAGAATAACTAGAGAGAGAATAGGACACCTCAAGGACCAAAGTGGACATGTATGTGTAGAACTACAGGAGATGGGCGAGGTCCTCCATGAATATTTCTCCTCTGTGTTTACACGACATTAAGACTTGGGAACTTGGAGAAGTTAGTGGTGATATGTTGGGGACAGTTCATTTCACAGTAGAAGAGGTGTTGGATGTATTAGAATGTGTGAATGTGGATAAATCTCCTGGTCCTGACTAGATGTATCCAAGAACACTGCAAGAGGCTGGAGAAGAAATTGCGGGGGCCTCTGGCTGATATTTTTGCATCATCATTAGCCACGGGTGAGGTTCCAGAAGACTGGAGGGTAGCGAATGTTGTGCCCTTATTCAAGAAGGGCTGCAAAGAAAATCGTGGGAACTATAGACCAGTAAGCCTAACATCCGTGGTGGGTAAGTTACTTGAGAAGATTCTGAGGGATAAGATATACATGCATTTTGAAAGACAGAATGTGATTAGGAGTAGTCAGCATGGCTTTGTGCGTGGGAGATCATGCCTCACAAATTTGTTAGAGTTCTTTGATGAAGTGACCAGGAAGGTTGACGAGGTCAGGACGGTAGACATAGTCTCTATCAATTTCAGTCAAGCCTTTGATAAGGTCCCACGTGGTAGGCTGTTCTGGAAGGTTAGATCACATAGAATCCAGATGGAGCTGGCAAACTGGATACACAATTGGTTTGATGGTAGGAAGCAGAGAGTAATAGAGGAAGGATGCTTATCGGACTGGAGGCCAAGTGGAGTGCCTCAGGATTCGGTGCTAGGCCCATTTCTGTTTGTTATCTATATCTCTGATTTGGATGAGAATGTTCAAGGCATTATTAGTGAGTTTGCTGATGACACTATAAAATAGGCGGTATTGTGGATCAGTGAGGAGAATTTACAGCAGGTCCTTGATCAGTTGGGGAAGTGGGCCGAGAAATGGAAAATGGAGTTTAATATAGATAAGTGTGAAGTCTTACATTTTGGAAAGTCAAATCAAACAGGAGTTTCATGTGGAATGGTAGAGCCTTAAGTGTAGTGGAACAGAGGAACCTTGGATTCAGGTGCATGGTTCTCTAAAACTGAAATCGCAGGTAGACAAGGCAGTGAAGAAGGCTTTTGGCACACTGACCTTCATCAGTCAGGGCACTGAGTATAGAAATTGGGAAATCATGTTGCAGTTGTACAGGAGGTTGGTGAGGCCACACTTGGGAGTATTGTGTTCAATTTTGGTCACCTTGCTATAGGAAGGATGTTATTAAACTTAGAAAGATTGTAAAAGAAATTTACAAGGGTGTTGCCAGAACTCAAGGATCTGAGTTATAGGGAGAGATTGGAAAAGCCAGGATTTTTTTGTTGTAGAGTGTAGGAGACTGAGAGGGGATCTTATAGAAGTGTATAAGACCATGAGAGGCTTGGATAGGGTGAATGCACTCAGTCTGTTTGCCAGGAATGGGGGATTGAGAAATGGAGGGCATCAGTTTAAGGTTAGAGGAGAAAGAACAAAAGGTAACCTGAGGGGCAACGTTTTTACACAGAGGGTGGTACGCATATGGAATGAGCTGCTAGTGGATGTGGTTGAGGTGGGTACGTTAACAACACTTATAAAACATTTGGACAAATATATGGATAGGAAAGGTTTAGAAGGATATGGGCCAAGTGCAGGGAAATGGGGTTAGCATGGACCAGTTTGGGCTGAAGGGCCTGTCTCCATGCTGTTGGACTCTTTGACTCTATGATGGGAGGTATTGGACGAGGTAAAGTCAGAGAACAGCTCTGGATCTTGAAGGAGACAGACCTACCATCTAGGTCTTCCTCATAGTCCTAGTAACAATGTCTGCCATTCAAATGTAACTTGTACCCAATTACTATAATTTTATAAATGACATCTTTTCATTAGACTATCAAGAGATTCTCCTCTATTATACCAGATTGGTCATGCACTTTAGTTCCCAACCTCAAGGGAGGATGATGACAGCTAAGTAACCTGTGAGGGTGAGGATCTACCATACAACAAGCTTAGCTGATGAGTTGAATTGTTTTTGATCATGTAAGTTATTCCTTTACTGCAAGTGGTCAGTAGTGCTTCATCTAAGACTTCAACAACAATTCCGTACTTGATTATTTCTCCTTTTAAGTTGCCACACTCTCAGTTCTCTGCAGGGCTATGTGGATCATTGATAACAAGGCCAATAGTTTCCCTTTCTCACCGGATACATTTATTAAATTTAGCCTTCTCAACAATGGTGTCATTTTGCAGATTGAATGGTTTTATTATTCCCCTGAATGTAGCTCTTCTGCTGTTGATCCCCTGCCTGGTGAATACATCATCCATATGACCCCTTCATTGCACATGTACCTGCTTACAGCTTGGTTTTGCAGTGAGGCCAAATACAGCCTTGCTTCTCTTTGTTTGGAACACGCAATCTGCTTGAAGTTTTCATGAACATCAGAGAGATTTCCTTCACCTCCTTTCACTTGCTGACACCAAACAATAGTCTAGTTGCGCTGTTAAAGATTATTTCTAGATGTTGCTGAAGCAACTTTATTTAAGAACAGCTTTTAACAAACAGCAGCTTTATCTTTTATTATAGAATCATATAGTCATACAGCATGGCAACAGACCCTTTGGCCCAACTCATCCATGCTTGCCAGGTTTCCTAATCTGAACTAATCCCATTTGCCTGCATTTAGCCCATATCCCTCGAAACCTTGCCTATTCATGTAACTGCCCAAATGTCTTTTAACTGTAATTGTATTCACCTTTACCATTTACGCACCACCCTCTGTGTGAAAAAGTCACCCCTTAGGTCCCTTTTAAATCTTTCCCCTCTTGCCATTGAGAAACTCTGTACCTGCTTCCCTGTTTGACAGCACTCCCTGAAACCCCACCATTAACTATGTAAATCCAGCCTTAGTTTGTCTTATCAAAATGCAATACCTTGAATTTATCTAAATTAAACTCTACATGGCATTCCTTGGCCCACTGGCCCAGTTAATCAAGATCCTGTTGTATTCTTAGATAACCTTCTTCACTGCCAACTATAAAACCGATTTTGGTGTCATCCGCAAACTTATTAACCATGTCTTCTCTTGTCTCTTCCAAATCATTTATATAAACGAGGAAGAGCAGTGCACCGATCCTTGCAGCGCACTGCTGGTATCTTTCTAGGAATTTGAGCAGTGCTGGAACAGTCAACATTTGTTGTCCGTCCTGAATTGCCTTTAAAAAGTGTCTTGCTAGGTTATTTTAGAGGACAGCTAAGAGTCAGTCACACAGTTCTGTGAATGTGGCTTACATACAGGCAAAACCAGGGAAGGATGGCAGATTTGCTTCTTTTGAGGACATGAGTGAACCAGATGGGTTTTAATAATGATTGATAATGTTGTCATAGTCATGATCTCTGAGACTAGCTTCATTTTCCAGGTTTAGTACAGAAGTAGGTCATTGAGCCCATCTTGTCTGTTTCACCATTCAAAGAGATCATGTCTGAGCTGACCATCTTTATCTTCACCTTCCTCCTTTTTCCCTTTGATTTCCTTATTAATTTAAAATCTGTTCACCTTAGCCTTGAATATACTTAATGGCCCAGTCGCCATGTCCTCCGTGGTAAAGAATTCCACAGATTCACCACCTTCTAAGTGAAAAAATTCTTCTTGTTAAATGGGTGACTGCTTATCCTGAGATTATACCCTTTGGTCCTAGACTCTTCCAGTAGAGAAACAACCCTTCTGTACCTACTCTATCAAATCCCCTAAGATTCTTGGACGTTTCAATAAGGTCACGGCTCATTCCTCTAAACTCTAAAGAGTATAGGCTCAACATAGTTAACCTCTTCTCGTGAGAAAATCCATCCATACCTGGGATCAACCTGGTGAATCTGCTCTGGACTGCCTCCAATGCCAATATATCATTCCTTAGAGAAGGGGATTAAAACTGTTCACAGAGTTCCAGCTATGAACTGACTGATGCTCTGTATAGTTTTAGCATGAACTCCCTATTTTTGTACTTGATTCCATTTGAAAGAAAGGTCAACCTTCCATTTGTCTTCCCTGTTACTTGTATTAAAATTCCATCAGCTGCTGTTGTGAGATTTATATCCACATGCTCCTGAACACGAGCCTGGGCCTCTAACTTACTTGTCTGTACCACGAGGCCACCAGCTTCCCCTCCCCCATTTTACCAAGAGACTGGAAGACAGGGCAAGATCATGTGACATTGCATTACTTCCTGCGATGATGTTTAACGTCTCATTAGCACAACCCACAGTCAGACTTAACCTGTCATACAATGATCCTGTTGGTATTTCTTGGAATTTGCTGGGTATAATTATCCTTCAGTGTATTTCAGATTTTAGAACAACCATTGAAAATGAGTATGGTTTCAGCATATCTTGATGACAAGAGAATTTTTCATTCTAACCACCCAGCATACAGAATGTTTTCAAGTATTGCCTTAAATTTTGTCTCTCTTGTTACTGTCTACATAACCAGAGGAAAAAAAAATCGCTCATCTTTGGTGAACACAGTTGCTTATATCTGAGCTATAGCTTTTTATTATGCCTTTAATTTGGCATAAATATTTATAATTGTGGACTGTTATCAAGTACCCCATAATCTTCACAGTGAAATAAATTCAATCCCTTGTGTTTCTTCATTAGTGTAAATCTTCATCCTTGGGAATATTCTGTACTGTACATTTTCACTGTTTTTATATTCCTGTTAGATGTGTTGGTCAAATCTATACTTAACGTATCACAGGTGACCTAGGATATGGCCGACATTGACAATTAGCGTCTTGCTACAATTGCAAAATACCACAAATGATGTGAATGTGAAATAAAGACAGGAAATACTCAGCAGGTTGGGCCGCATGTGTAAGAGAAGCATAGTCAATGGATATGAAGATACTGCAGAACTCTAAAGTGATTAGTGGGATCCAGATGCAGAAGTCTCTCCCCCATTCCCAACAGATCTAATTTTTGCTGGTCGGGGACAGACATGAGTTACACAGGGCAGAAACTTAAACTCAGCCGGTATATTTGAGATCAAACAAATTCCTTTTAGGTGAGTTACAATTTGGAGCAGTAGATATTCTTCAGAAGTGTATAAGATTGTATAACTCTCTGATGTTTTTTAAAAATACCCTACTCTTCAAACTTGTAGGCAAAAAGACAGGCTGAAGCAGTCTATGAGAATGAAAAGAAAATATCATGATTGACAGATTTACAAGGATGTTGCCAGGGTTGGAGGATTTGAGCTACAGGGAGAGGCTGAATAAGCTGAGTCTGTTTTACCTGGAGCATCGGAGACTGAGGGGTGACCTTATACAGAGGAACCTCGATTATCTGATTATCGGATTATCCAGCAAGATCACAAAGTCCCGATGCTTGGCTAAACTATTATCTGGCATTCGCTTATCCGGAATTTGATTAACCGAACGAAATATTTCCCGCCTGTGTCCTTCGGATACTCGAGGTTCCTCTGTCGAGGTTCATAAAATCCTGAGGGGCGTGGATTGGGTAAATGGACAAGGTCTTTACCCTGGGTTGGGGGAGTCCAGAAATAGATGGCATAGTTTGAGGGTGAGAGGGGAAAGGTTTAAAAGGGACCTATGGGGAAACATTTTCACACAAAGGGTAGTGCGTATATGCAATGAGCTGCCAAAGCTGGTAGAATTACAACATTTAAAAGGCATCTGGATGGGTATATGAATAGGAAGGGTTTAGAGGGATATGTGCTGGCAAAGTGCTGGCAAATGGGACTAGATTAATTTCGGGTATCTGGTCAGCATGGATGAGTTGGACCAAAGGGTCTGTTTCTATGCTGTACATGTCTATTATTCTATGACAGGCCACTACGTGCTGGTCAGAAAAATAAACACCTGTTTATGCAGTTTCAATAGCGTTTTTTTTGCATCTTCCCAAGGGTTAACACATGGCATTATATTTACTAGGCTGCGGTTCAAATGCTACATTCTCAAAACAGGTTGACAGTTTGAGTGACAGTTTAAAGGATTAGCTATTTTGTTGTGGCATTATGAACCCCTTACCTTCCTACTCTGAACCAACAGCGCTATTAATTATGCTACATCTGACACAGAAAAGGCAATATGACATTGGCTTACCAATGGAAAGCAGAAAGGGAAAATACCTATCTTAAAAGAAATTACAAGTGATCGATTGTGTTAGGGGACTCTCTAGTCAGCGGCACAGACAGACCTTTCTGCGGCCAGTGGCAAGAAATCAGTACAGTGTATTGCCTTCCTGGTGCCAGGATCAAGGGTATCTCAGAGAGGGTGCAGAATGTTCTCAAAAGAGAAAGAGATGGCATCTCAGTGGTTAGCACTGCTGCCTCACACCACCAGGGTCCCAGGTTCGATTCCAGCCTTGGGTGACTGTGTGGAGTCTGCACATTCTCTCCGGGTGCTCTGGTTTCCTCCCACAGTGCAGGTTAGATGAATTGGCCATGCTAAATTGTTCAGGGGTGTGTAGGTTAGGTGCATAAGTCAGAGGCAAATATATGGTAATAGGGTAGGGGAATGGGTCTGGGTGGGTTACTCTTTGGAAGGTTGGTGTGGACTTGTTGGGCCGAAGGGTCTGTTTCCACACTGTAGGGATTCTATGATTCTGAGACCAGCAGAAGGTCATTGTATACATTGGAGCAAACGACATAAAAAGGGAAAATGATGAGATTCTAAAGTGAGAATGTAGAAAGTTAGGCAGGGATTTAAAAAGGAGGTCCTCGATGGTAGTAATATCTGGATTACTCCCTGTGCTATGAGCTAGTGAGAGGAGGAATAGGAGGAGAGAACAGATGAATGTGTGGCTGAGGAGCTGGTGCAGGAGAGAAGGATTTACTTTTTTGGAACAATGGAATCTCTTTTGGGGTAGAAGAGACCTGTACGAGAAGAATGGACTACACCTGAACAGGAAGGAGACTAACATATTGGCAGGGAGATTTGCTAGAGCTGCTTGGGAGGATTTAAACTAGTAAGGTGGGGGTGGGGCGATAGTCAAAGTGAGGAAAGAAATCAATCTGAGACTGGTACAACTGGGAAAGGGAGCGAGTCAAAGAGTCATGGCAGGCAGGAACAAAGCAGAGGACAAGGTAGGACTGATAAATTAAACTGCATTTATTTCAAAGCAAGAGGCCAAACAAGGAAGGCAGATGAACTCAGGGCATAGCTAGGAAAATGGGACTGGGATATCATAGCGATTATAGAAACATGGCTCAGGGATGGACAGGACTGGCAGCTTAATGTTTCAGGATACAGATGCTACAGAAAGGGAGGAAAGGGAGGAGGGGGAGCGGCATTTTTGATAAGGGACAGCATTACTGCTGTACTTAGGGAGGATATTCCTGGGAATACATCCAGGGAGGTTTTTTGGGTGGAACTGAGAAATAAGAAAGGAGTGATCACCTTATTGGGATTGTATTATAGACCCCCCAATAGTCAGAGGGGAAATTGAGAAACAAATTTGTAGGGAGATTTCAGTTATCTGTAAGAATAATAGGGTGGTTATGGTAGGGGATTTTAACTTTCCAAACATAGACTGGGACTGCCATGGTGTTAAAGGTTTAGATGGAGAGGAATTTGTTAAGTGTGCACAAGAAAAATTTCTGATTCATCATGTGGATGTACCTACTAGAGAAGGTGTAAAACTTGAGCTACTCTTGGGAAATAAGGCAGGGCAGGTGACTGAGATGTCAGTGGGGGAGCACTTTGGGGCCAGCGACCATAATTCTATTAGTCTTAAAAATAGTGATGGAAAAGGATAGACCAGATCAAAAAGTTGAATTTCTGAATTGAGGAAGGTTAATTTTGATGGTTTTAGGCAAGAACTGTCAAAAGCTGATTGGGGGCAGAACGTCGCAGGTAAAGGGATGGTTGGAAAGTGGGAAACCTTCAAAAATGAGATAACAAGAGTCCAGAGGCAATATATTCCTAGTTAGGGTGAAAGGAAAGGCTGGTAGGTATAGGGGATGCTGGATGTAGGGAAATTGAGGTTTTGGTTAAGATAAAGAAGGAAGCATATGTCAGGTGCAGACAGCAGAGATCGAGTGAATCCTGAGAAAAGTAAAAAGGTAGCAGAGGTTTGTTAAGAGGGAAGTCAGGAGGGCAAAAAGGGGACATGAGATAGCTTTGGCAAATAGGGCTAAGGAGAATCCAAACGGTTTTTATAAATACATTAGGGACAAAAGGGTAAGTAGGGAGAGAGTAGGGTCACTCAAAGATCAGCAAGGCAGCCTTTGTGTGGAACCGCAGGAGATGGGAGAGATACTAAACGAGTATCTTGCATCAGTGTTTAATGTGGGAAAGGACATGGAAGATGTAGAATGTAGGGAAATATATGGTGACATCTTGAAAAATGTCCATATTACACAGGAGGAGGTGTTGGATGTCATGAAACACATTAAAGTGGACAAATTCCCAGGACCTGGGGTGTACCTTAGAACCCTGTGGAAAGCTAGGGAAGTGATTGCTGGGCCTCTTGCTGAGATATTTGTGTCATCGATTGCCACAGATGAGGTGCCCGAAGACTGGAGGTTGGCTAATGTGGTGCCACTATTTAAGAAAGGTAGTAAGGACAAGCCAGGGAAATATAGACCAGTGAGCCTGACGTCAGTGGTGGGCAAGTTGTTGGAGGGAATCCTGAGGGACAGGATATACATGTATTTGGAAAGGCAAGGACTGATTAGGGATAGTCAACGTGGCTTGGTGCGTGGGAAATCATGTCTTACTGACCTGATTGAGTTTTTTTGAAGAAGTAACAAAGAGGATTGTAAAGAGCGGAGCTCAGTAAGGTGTTCGACAAGATTCCTCATGGGAGACTGGTTAGCAAGGTTAGATCTCATGGAATACAGGGAGAACTAGCCATTTGGATACAGAACTGGCTCAAAGGTAGAAGACAGTGGGTTGTAGTGGAGGGTTGTTTTTCAGACTGGAGACCTGTGACCAGTGGAGTGCCACAAGGATCGGTGCTGGATCCACTGCTTTTTGTCATTTACATAAATGATTTGGATGTGAACATAGGAGGTAGGGTTAGTAGGTTTGCAGATGACACCAAAATTGGAGGTGTGGTGGACAGTGAGAAAGGTTATCTCAGAGTACAATGGGATCTTGATCAGATGGGCCAATGGGCTGAGGAGTGGCAGATGGAGTTTAATTTAATTTGGATTGAATTCAATTTATTGTCACATGTACTGAGGCACAGTGGAAAGTTTTGTCTAGCGAGCAATACAGGCAGATCATAGAGTTAAGTAGCATAGATAAGTAAATATTAGGTAAACAGTGACAAAAACAAAAACACAGGTACAGATGAATGTTAAGAGTTTGTGAGTCCATTCAGTATTCTGGATGGTAGTCATTGAGACATGCTGCATGAGTCTTCTTCGGCACAGGGATGATGTTGGCCCTTTTGAAACAGGCAGGGACGGTGCCTGCTGCAGGGTCCGGTTGAAGGTGTCCGAGAAGACCTCTGCCAATTGATCTGCGCATGCTCTGAGTACACGGCCTGGTACTTCGTCTGGTCCCATCACGTCCCTTGGATTCACACCAAGGAAAACTGATCTGACCTCTGATGCAGTGACTGTTGGGATAGGTGCGTCAGGACTTGTCGGAATAGGTGTTACCTCTCCGCCAAAATTCTGCTCAAAGCGAGCGCAGAAGGTGTTGAGACGATCTGGGAGGGATATTTCAACGTCTGCTATCTCGCACTCTCTCTTTTTAGAGCCTTGCTCTTGTTGCCAGATATCTGCCTGGGTCCCTAGTTTGGATCGGTATTGGTCCTTGGCTGTCTTAATGGCCCTGCGAAGGTCAGACTTAATTTAGATAAATGTGAGGTGCTGCATTTTGGAAAAGCAAATCAGAGCAGGGCTGAGACACTTAATGGTGATGTCCTGGGAAGCATTGCTGAACAAAGAGACCTTGGAGTGCACATTCATAGTTCCTTGAAAGTAGAGTTGCAGATAGATAGGATAATAAGGAGAGCATTTGGTATGCTTTCCTTTATTGGTCAGAGCATTGAATATAGGAGTTGGGAGATCATGATGTGGCTTCACAGGACATTGGTTAGGCCATTTTTGGAATATTGTGTGCAATTCTGGTTTCCTTCCTATCGGAAGGATGTTGTGAAACTTGAAAGGGTTCAGAAAAGATTTACAAGGATGTCGCCAGGGTTGGAGGATTTGTGCTATAGGGAGAGGTTGAACAGGCTGCGACTATTTTCCCTGCAGCGTCAGAAGCTGAGGGGTGACCTTATAGAGGCTTATAAAATCATGAGGGGCATGGATAGGGGAAATAGGCAAGATGTTTTCCCTGGGGTGGGAGAATTCAAAACTAGAGGGCATAGGTTCAGGGAGAGAGGGAAAAGATATAAAAAGGATGTAAGGGGCAACTTTTTTGTGCAGAGGGTGGTGCGTGTATGGAATGAGCTACCAGAGAAAGTGGTGGAGGCAGGTACAATTACATTATTTAAAAGGCATCCGGATGGGTATCTGAATAGGAAGGGTTTAGAGGGATATGGGCCAAGTGTTGGCAAATGGGACTAGATTAGGTTAGGATATCTGGTTGGCATGGACAAGTTGGACCAAAGGGTCTGTTTCCATGCTGTACATCTCTATTGAGAGTCAACTGCATTGCTGTCAGTCTGGAGTCACATGTAGATAATGACAGTAGTTTCCTTCCCTCAAGGATATTAGTGAACCAGATTAGTTTTCCTGAGAATAGTCATTATTACATTTTTTAATATCAGATTTTTTAAAAAAATAAGTCTGGTGGTAATACCATTTAGTTGTCATCTCCCCCAGGAGTGGCATTGATCACATCATCTGTGAACACGACACCTGAAATAACTTTCAAAATGTTTATTCATCATTGTCCAATCAGTACAATGCCAAAAAAGGTGTTATTTCTTTGTAACAGTGCAGATATTCTCTAAATTAAAGTTGCCTTAAAAACAGTACATTACCATTGCAGTTTCAGTAAAAACTCTAATATAAAGCATATTATAAAATGTGAACAGAGGTACATTTTATGCATTCATAAATTTCAACGTAAATTTGTTTTTAGTTGAGCAAAATGTGACAATTTTTAAAAAGTAGTTTGTTTGAAAATAAAAAAGAGAATCATTACAAATTATTATAAATGAAACTCCATGACAAATATAAAATCCCATCAATTTTTATAATGTTGCCCTTAACCTGTTGCATGCAAAGAGTATAACAGATAAAAAAATCTATGCTTGAGATTATCATGAACATGTATGATGAGGGTGAAATTCCTCCTATAATGAGATGGCTTAAGACAGAAAGGCATTTTCAGAAACTAATACAAAAGCATTCATTCCTGCAATTTCTTTAGTCATTTGTTTATCACAATTTACTGTTTTCTTTCATTAGAAATGGAATTTCATAACCTACTTCAAAGTAAATATATTTGTAAAACAAAAATGAAAAATGCATAATAAACAACAATTAGAAAAATTTTAATGCATAACCAGTTTTTTTCTCTGATACATTTCACTGAAATAAGGTGCATATCTCAATACTGAACCAATCAAGGATGAGAACAGAGGAAGCAAATTTTTGTCACATGCTATTTTTCAATAATCCAGAGCACAGATTAATGCTACCCCTTGCTTGATCCAGTGTCTCTGTGATTTAGTGGTTGGTAATTCCACAGCTATAACGTAATTAGTGGAGTGGCCAGTTGTTGATAGTGTACCTAAAATGAAGATTTTTTTTGACAAGTTAAAGCATGTCTCTGGAAGATTATCTCTGGAATGTTTATTACCAAATAGGCATGAAAAATACTTGTCATTCGAAGTGCTCAATTTCATTTTAATCTCATACAATATCCAAATGTGCACATTTATATGTCTTTCTGCATGTCAAATATAATCCAACAAATTTCAACAAAGAAAAGTTTCTCTGGAGTTATGAGGAAATTCTAACTGTATCAGTCCAGGAATTGGTAGGAACACTGGTTTTACACCCAAACAAAAATAATTTGCATTTTTATTATGCCTTTGATGAAATAAGACAACCCCTCATCAGAGTCTTAATAAAAGAAAGACCTACACTAAGCTATATAACGAGATACTGAAGACAGAAAAGATTAGTCAAAGGGTTTAAGGAATCTTTAAAAACAGGAAAGGGAGTTGTGAGGTAGAGAGGTTTAGGGTGGAAATTTCATGGCTTAGGGTCGAGGTGACTGAATGCATGGCTATTATTGATGGAATAATTAAAACTGGGGGAAATGCAGTAGGCCAGAACTGTGGGATTGCAGAGATCTTGGAAGGCTGAAATAGGTTACATAGATAGGGTTGAAAATCGTACCCACTAATACAAAGCCTTATTGTTCTGCTACTCGGATAAAGTTGTGTTTCTTCACTGACACAAAACCAGTCAGTCTTCCTGTTCTTCTTTCCAAGGACTGAGCCATGGACTCTCACTGAATTGGTCTGGGCTTATTGACAAAGTAGTTTTTCATTGCCTTCTGCAGGATGGATAACCAGGAGATTCTCCCACTCTTACTACTTGCCATTAGATGGCTTTGGAAAGATCTTCAGGCTGACTTCAACTTGTTCCATCGCTAACATAGGTGTGGGACTCAAGCCTACAGTGTTTGGCCCAGAGATCCAGATGCTACCACTTCATCACAAGACCTCCTACATGAAATCCATTTATCATTAAACATTGAATTAAACCTGAAATTCACTGCTTATCAGAAAGCAATCTGACTATCTCTTTAATTGCGATTTTCAATATTACTCAGGGAACCACTGGTACAGATGATGTGTTTGGGTTTATTGCTATTAATAGCAACTAACTTGAATAAGTCAGAAGTGACAGTTTGTGGGCGAAACAGCAAAACTCCAAGTGCCTTTAGTCCATGTTTGTTAGTATGCCTCCAAAGGTGTCTAGCCAGAAAATGCCACCCCCAACTGATACATAATGTGCTCCAAGTATAAAAACTCAAATATCTTCACGTAATCAGGTTGTAAAACACATTTGTTGTCCTGTTAAATTTCCATTGCCATATGACTTATGAGGCTGAAGATCATGAGTTGGAATGTGGGAATAAGCTGGATGGTTACATGTCACTGACACCCTGGTGTTAATTTCCAGACTTTCTTATCGCACATGTCCTGAAACCTGCCTCCACTGGACTGAAAAATCCACTCAAAGTGACTGACTGAATTAGCATGATATGAGAAGTGAAGGGGATGCCATTCTCCATCCCCTTTCAGATTGAAGTAGAGGTGATTGGAATTGAATATATTTCATCAATGGAAATGACACGGGTGAATAAGAATGGCTTTTAATGGATGTGGAAAGACAAGAGAATGGGTATGTAGATAGAGATATGTATTCGAGAAAAGGAAATGTTTGAGCTGTTTTTTAACAGACATTAGACGAAGATAATATAGTGGACAAGAAGTGGATGTGAATGGAGAAGAGGAAATGATTGGAAATGCTATTGTTAGTCATTAAAATCTTGGAGGTGGCAAGGCTTTTATAGTAATGAAGTTGAAAGGATCAACACAGCTAGCAGCTCAACCCCAATTCTACGCTAACCTGAAGAACACAAGCAAACACTAGCATTGGCTGTAAATTTATAAGGGCCAACATTTACTAACCCACAATAGATTGGTGATCATCCATTGCGATCTCCTGGACCAGCTAGTCACTGTCTACAATAGTTAAAGATTTAGTACATCTTTTTTGAAAAGCCACTTCTGCTTGCTGAACACAATTTTTGTAAATGTTCATCCCATACTGTTTATAGGACTGGAAATTTGTTTGCCAAGTGTAATAAATTTTCATTTAAAAATGTGTTAATGATTTCAATTCGGACACTTAGGCAGGCAAACTGTAATCAAGCAATGAGCCTTTAAACAGGAGTTGGTTTGGGTACAGCCTACATTCTGAGGAATAGAAAAGATAGGGGGGGTAACCAAAGCCAGAGCTCCTTGGCTGACTAAAGAGATAGAGAGTAAGATAAAGCAGAAAAAGTGGGTGTGTGACAGAATGACAGGCTGACAATATTAGGGAGAACTACACTGAATATAAAAAGTTCAGAGGTGAAGTTAAAATAAAACAAAAAGGGCAAAGAGAGATTATAAGAGATCAGCAGATGACATAAAAGGGAATCCAAATGTGGATTTTAATACTTCCCCCAAGTAGAGTTCAGGGAAGTTGTTAATCAAGCAGGAAGGTGCTGCATAGTGACCCCACTGCCTTCTTGCCTCTGCCCCAATTCATCCGATCAGGAATGGCCCTGGTTGGTTTTCCTATCACACTGCCAACTGGGGTCTTTAATTGGACAAATGATTCAGAGCATGTCCTTTTCAACAGCCTCTTAAATCAAAAGGATAAACCCCTTGAGTGTTCCAATACTGTGGTCCAACATTGATGCCAAGAGACCAGATCTGTGAGAAACATGACACTGCAGAATCCCAGGGTACTTAAGGAAGTGGCATTAAAAATAGTGGATTTATTGGTGGTCAATTTTCGAGATTATTTAGACCTGGAACAGTTCCTACATCTGGACTGTAGCTAATGTAACCCCACTATTTAAAGCAGGAAATAGTAGAGAGAAAACAAGGAATTATAAACCAGTGAGTCTGATATCAGTAGTGGGGAAAATGCTAAAAGTTCATTATCAACAATATTATAGCAGAACATTTAGAAAACAGCAGTAAAGTTAGACACAGTCAGCATGGATTTATAAAAGGGAAATCATCCATGAGGATGTAATTAGTAGAGTTGATTGGAAAAGTTAGTGGATATGGTTTATTTGGACTTTCAGAGGGCTGTCAATGAAGTCCCACATAAATTAATGTGTAAAATTAAAGTGCGTGGAATTGGGGGTAGTGTTATTGAGATAAATAGAAAATTGGTTAGCATTCAGGAAAAAGGGTAGGAATAAACAGATCCTTTTCTGAATGGCAGGCAATGACTAGTATGAGCAAATTACTGCTGATCCTGGAATCTATACAGAAACCAACACATGGTGGAGATCACAGCAGACCAGACAGCATCCAGGGAGAGAGTAAGCTAACTGTTTGAAACTAGTGACTTCATCAGAACTGAAGTGAAGTGTGGAGGGAGAAGCATTTATGCTATTGTTGGGTGCAGGGACTTGGTGGGGGGAGGGGGGAGTGATGAAAGAGAACGGAATACAGGGAGAACTAGCAATTTGGATACAGAACTGGCTCAAAGGTAGAAGACAGAGGGTTGTTTTTCAGACTGGAGGCCTGTGACCAGTGGAGTGCCACAAGAATCGTTGCTGGGTCCTCTATTTTTTGTCATTTACATAAATGATTTGGATGCGAGCATAAGAGGTACAGTTAGTAAGTTTGCAGATGACACCAAAATTGGAGGTGTAGTGGACAATGAAGAGGGTTACCTCAGATTACAACAGGATCTTGACCAGATGGCCAATGGGCAGAGAAGTGGCAGATGGAGTTTAATTCAGGTAAGTGCGAGGTGCTGCATTTTGGGAAAGCAAATCTTAGCAGGACTTATACTCTTAATGGTAAGGTGCTAGGAAGTGTTGCTGAACAAAGAGACTTGGAGTGCAGGTTCATAGCTCCTTGAAAGTGGAGTCGCAGGTAGATAGGATAATGAAGAAGGCGTTTGGTATGTTTTCCTTTATTGGTCAGAGTATTGAGTTTGGAGGTCATGTTGCAGCTGTACAGGACATTGGTTAGGTCACTATTGGAATATTGCTTGCAATTCTGGTCTCCTTTCTATCGGAAAAATGTTGTGAAACTTGAAAGGGTTGAGAAAAAATTTACAATGATGTTGCCAGGGTTGGAGGATTTGAGCTATAGACAGAGGCTGAACAGGCTGGGGCTGTTTTCCCTGGAGCGTCAGAGGCTGAGGGGTGACCTTATAGAGATTTACAAAATTATGAGGGACATGGATAGGGTAAATAGGCAAAGTCTTTTCCTGAGATCGGGGAGTCCAGAATTAGAGGGCATAGGTTTAGGATGAGAGGGGAAAGATATAAAAGAGACCTACGGGGCAACTTTTTCACACAGAGGGTGGTACGTGTATGGAATGAGCTGCCAGAGAAAGTGGTGGAGGCTGGTACAATTGCAACATTTAAGAGGCATTTGGATGGGTATATGAGTAGGAAGGGTTTGGAGGGATATGGGCTAAGTGCTGGCAGGTGGGACTAGATTGGGTTGGGATATCTGGTCGGCATGGACGGGTTGGACCGAAGGGTCTGCTTCCATGCTGTACATCTCTATGACTCTATAAGTGATCGGAATATGAGAATGGTGGAATAATGGTGTGTTTAACTGCCAGACTTGAAACAGCAGACAGATGCACTGGGGTGGGGGGATATGGTGACAGAGAATGTAACAAGTGAAGCTAAAAGAAAGGAAAGAAATGGGTGATGGTTCACAATTTGAAGATGTTGAACTCAATATTATGTCCAGAAGGCTGGAAAGTGCCTAGCCTTTAGATGAGACATTCTGCCTTCAATTTGCGCTGCAATTCACTGGAGCACTGCAATACTGAGGACAGAAAAGTGAGCATGTGAACAGGATCTTAAAATAACCAGCTGTGGGGAGGTCAGGGTCCTGTTTGCGCACATACTGGAGGTGTTCTGCAAAGCGGTCACCCAGTCTGTGTTTGGTTTCTCCAATGTAGAGTTGGCTGCATTGGGTGCAGCGAATACAATACACAGATTGGAGGATGTACAGCTGAGATGCTGCTTCACCTGGAAAGACTGTTTCTTGGATGGTGGTGAAGGGGCAGGTGTTGCACCTTCTGCAGTTACATGGGAAGGTGCCGTGAGAAGGGGATAGGGGTGGTGTTGGTGGTCATGGAATGGACTAGGGTGTCCCAGAGGGAATGATCCCTGTGAAATGCAGATGGGGGAGTGAGAAGATGATGTGTTTGGTAGTGGCATTCTGCTGGAGTTGCCTGAAATGGCGGAGAATAATCCTTTGAATACAGAGACTGGTGGGGTGAAAAGTGAGGACACTGTTGTGAGTAAAGGGTGGAAGCACAGGTGATAGGTATGTGGTTGAGGGCCCTGTCAACCACAGTGGCTGGAAAACCAAGGTTATGGAAGAAGCAAGCTATGTCAGCAACACTGTTTTGGAAGGTGGCATCATCCAAACAGATGCAACGTGGGCGAACGAAGAAGGAAAATGGATGTGAACAGCTGTAGTTAAGGTAGCGATGGGAGACTAGTGGAGTACTGCAATGGTTAGTACTAGGACCCTAGCTATTTGCAATGTATGTTAATGATTTAGATGAGGGAACTAAATATTTGCAGATGACGCAAAGCTGGGTTGAAGGGTAAGTTGTGAGGACAATAGAGAGATGTTGCAGTGTGATTTGGACAGGCTAAATGGTTGGGCAAGTACATGTGGATGCTGTATAATGTGGATAATATGAGGTTATCCACTATAGTAGCAAAAATTGGAAAGCAAATTATTGTTTGAATGGCTGTACATTGAGAGAAGGGAGTGTTGAACAACACCTGATTGTCCTCGTGCTCCAGTCGCTGAAAGTAAGGGTGAAGGTGCTACAGACAGTAAAGATGGCAAACTGTATGTTGGCCTCGACAGTTAGAGGAATTGAGAACAGGAACAAGATGCCTTAGTGCAATTATGCAGGGTATTGGTGAGGCCACATCTGGAATATTGTGCCCAGTTTTGGACTCCTTATCTGAGAAAAGATGCTCTTGAAAGAGAGGCAGTTCCGGGAGAAAGTGAGGACTGCAAATGCTGGAGATCAGAGTCGAAAGGTGTGGTGCTGGAAAAGCACCCGTCAGGCAGCACCCGAGGAGAAGGAGAATTGATGTTTTGGGCATAAGCCGTTCATCAGGAATGTGGGGTGGGGGGGCTTACTGAGAGATAAATAGGAGGGAGGGGGTGGGGGGAGGCTAGCTGGAAAGGCAATAGGTAGATGCAAGTTGGGGGTTGATGTGTTAGGTCAGAGGGGAGGAGGGAGCTGATAGGTGGGAAGAAAGATGGACAGGTAGGACAGTTCAAGATGGCGGTGCCGAGTTGGAGGATTGGGTCTGGAATGAGGTGGGGGCAGGAGGATAAGGAAACAAAGATTTGCCAAATTGATTCCTAGCTGGCAGGATTGACTTACAAGAAGAGATTGAATCAGTTAAGATTTTAATCATTGGTGTTTAGAAGAATTTGGGGTGGGCATGTTGTGGAAACCTATAAAATTCTAGCAGAACTAGACAGATTAGATACAAGAAGGATGCTCCTGCTGGTGGGTTAGTCAGAACCAGGGATCATAGTTTAAGGATAAGGGCAAACCTTTTAAGACTACAATGAGGAGAAATTTCTTCATCCAGAGAGTGGTAACCCTGTGGAATTCACTTCCACAGGAAATATTTGAGGCCAAAATGTTCAAAGAGGAGACAGATGTTATTCTTGTGGCTAAAGGGATTGAGTGTTCAGGGGAGGGTAGGATTAGGGTATGGAACTCAATCAGCCATGATCATAATAAATGGCAGAACAGGACTGAGGAGTCGAATGGCCTACTCCTACTCCTATCTTTTATGTTTCTATATATTCAAGTCAGAACATCTGTACCGAGAGAGAAAATTCAGTGTAATAGTGGGTGTTTCTGCCTCAAACATTGTAGCCTGAGGAAAATAAATGAGCATGACAAAGGCTACTTGAACTTTGCATTACTATGGACTTTGTGTCATGAATTCTCTCTTTCACTCTGTATTTGATCCGTACTGGGACATTATTCTAGCAAACTGGAATACATCGGACAATACTACAGGTACTGAAAAAGCAGAAGAGTAAGTAAAAAAGTTTTGGTTCTCTCGATGATGAGGATGGGGATCTTAATAGCAAATAATAAAATGATGATGAAACAAACAAATGTTTTGCTTCTGTCTTCACTATACAAAATACAAAAACATTCCAGAAACAACTATAAATGAGGAGGGAGAAAGGAAAGAGGACTTTGTGAAATAAGGAGCAAACTGGTTCTAAGTAAACTGATGGAACTGCAAGCTGACAAAGGCCCAAATGGATTTTATGGTAGGGTCTTAAAAGAGGTAGTTAATAAGGTAGAAGCTGTGTTTGTTCAATTTTCGAAAATTTGCTAGATTCTGAAAAGATTCCATCAGACTGGAAAGTAGTGAATGTAACTCTTCTATTCAAGAAGAGAGGGAGGTAGGAACCAGGAAATTATAAGCTAGTTAGCTTGACATCCGTAATGAGAAAAGTGTTAGAATTGATCCTGAAGGAGGTTATGATTGGGCACCTAGAAAAACTCAAAATAATGGTTGCCTGAAAGGGAAATCACATTTGACCAATTTATTGGAGTTCTTTCAAGGAATAATGTGCGCTGTGAATAAAGAGGTGCCTGTAGACTTGGATTTCCAGAAAGAATCAAAAAGGTGCTACACAAAAGGTTATGGCATATAGTAGGAGCTCATGATATGGGGTAACATGGATAGAAGATTGCTGGCACAAAAAAGAAACAAAGAGTATTCATAAATGGATCTTTTTCTGACTCGCAGGATAGCACAAATGGAAGCCAACAGGAGTTTTTGTTGGGGCCTCAGCTTTTTATAATTTATATTCATGACTTTGATGGGGTAGGGGAAGTGAAGGCGTGGTAGCTAAATTTGCAGATCACATAAAAATAGACGGGAATGTATATAGGAATGTGAAGAAGCAATGAGGGCGATGCAGACAGAGATAAGTTAAGTGGACAAAAATCTGTCAGATGGAGTATAAATGCGGGAAAATGTGAAAGAGTTCACTTGCTCAGGAAGAATTAAAAAAAACATATTATTACTCAGTATTATTTAGACAGAGAATGAAAGCAGAATTTCAAGATGCAAAATAATCCAGGTATTCTATTGTATGAGTCACAAAGTTAGTATGCAGGTACAACAAGTAATTCAGCTGGCTAATGGAATGCTACACTTTGTAATGACAGGAATTGAACATAAAAGTACAGATGTTGTACTTCAGTTGTACAGGGCATTGGTGAGATCACATCTTGAATACTGTATGCAGTTTTGGTCTCCTTTAAGGAAGGATGTAGATGTATCAGAAGTGGTTTGGGGAGGTTTGTTCGATTGATACCAGGAATGAGTGGGTTTTATTATGCGTGGGTTGGACAGGCTGGGAGAACAGTGAAGAGCACTTCTTTGTTTAGACAGTTGAGGGATAACTGAGATCAAAGTATGTAGGATCCTGAACAGTCTTGGCAAGGTGAATGGGGAAAGGCTGTTTTGGCTTGTTAGTGAGTCCAGAACTAGGGGACATTGTTTTAAAATTAAGACAGAAATGGGGAGAGTTTTTTTTCTCTTGAGTACTTTGCCTCAGAAGGCAGTGGAAGTTGACTGGGGTCATTGTCTAATTTTGAGATAGATGTAGATAGATATTTGTTGTCCTCCCTTTCTTGCAGTGGAGTCAGAGGTTGCTGGGAGTAAATGGAAATGTGGAATTCAAAACACAAAGAATGGCAGAGCAGCCTAAAGGGGACAGATGATCTGGTTCTGCTAGCTCATCTGCATTCTCTGGTGCAGAGTGCAGAAATAAAATGAAAAATACTTTGAGGGACCATCTACAATATCACACTCATAAATTATGGAAAGGAAGGGTAGAAAATTGCTAATTGGTTCTAGGCTAACGTTACCGTGATGAACCTTGTCATTGAAGCAAAGTAGTCCACTCTTAATTACATGAGCCCAACTTAAGAACTTCATCCCTGCTATGCTGGTATTCAGTCAGAGGAAGTCACTTGGGAAGCCTGGAAGCCCTGTGGTTCATTGTGGGAGGGTGAGGAAACGTGGATTCCCTGAATCAAAATTACTCAATACAATCTAGAGAGTGGCATCTGAAAGGGGCAGGACAAGAGAGTCATGATCTACTGAGACCCATTTCCCTGACCTTTTTACTCCCACACCTGCCTAGCCAGTGTGGCCTTCTGTAAGATTTCTTCCCTTGTCACCTGTGGTCTGGGTCCCTTGCTGATCCTAAACCTCTGGTGGGTGCATTACTGGAACTTCCACTACTCTCCCAGTGTCACTGGTAACAAAGAGGAGTAGTTGACCTCTGCATGGTTCCCTCCACATGTACTTGATTCTGGAAAAGTATTTATCTTCATAAACAGCGCAAAGTTTGCTGCAAGCAGAATACTGAGTAATCTTTCCTGGGTCACAATTGTGCTGTTAGGATGAAGTATTGATCATGAACCCACATCTCCTAGCATCAGGACAGAGAAGATGATTTCAAGGGAGGTGGACATTTGGGTGTTCCAATTAAAGATGCTGGGCAGGTTCTTGATCTGTAGAGCTAATAAAAAGTTATCAGGCACAGAAAGATTGTCAGCCCTTCTGTCAGAGGTAGGTATAGGATAAGTATGTAGGGAGGTGTGAAGCTGCCTCTATTCCTAGTAGCTGGTCACAACAGAGAACAATGAAAGCGCCAAAATAATTAGGGCCATTGACCAAAATGAAGGATTTCCCCACAATAATGGGCTGAACAAATCCAATATTACACCAATCGAAAGGTTGGTGAAATGTCACCTCATATCTTTGCATTACCCTTGTTGCATTTGACTTTTGGAATACTGCCGCCCTTATGATTGGAGCCTTTGGCTTTCATATCTTTACAGCCTACCAATGGGAGGCTTCCACCTTTTCACAGTTGTCATTTAGAAAGTGCCTTTAGTTTACCTATTGTGGCTGGGCAGGTGATCAATCCCTTCTATCAAACTAACTCTGGCAGAATCCTCTACAGGTGGCAACACATTGTGAAGCTGATCCAATGAGATTTCCTTAAGGTACTTCACCTCCACAACCATTGAAAACTCAGCATCACACTTTCGGAACAATGTGAAGGATTAGAGAAGCTGCAGGACTGATTTCCAAGAAATGACATCAAGGAGGAGGGAGGATGGATTGGAGAAGCTTGGGTTTTTCTTCTTAGATCTTCTTAGTAAAGATTAAGAAATTTCATTAAGGTGTTCAAATTTATAATTGTTCTAGACAGAATTGATAGAGAAAAATTGTCCTCATTGGCGTAAGAGTCAAGGCACCCCTATTTAAGATGAGGGCAAAAGAGAAAACAACATGAGAAAAAGTTTTTTTCACTCAGTGAATAGTTGTGATCTGGAATGGATTGGCTGAAAGGGTGGCTATGGCAGATTCAATTGCCTCTTTAGCAAAGGCCATGAGAAAATAAAATTACTGAGCTACAGGGATGGGCCGAGGAATGGGACTAACTGTATATCTTTTACAGATATCTGGCAGTTGTTTCAGGAATTAAATGGCTGTATTCTACTCTGAGCATTTTAACATAAAATAATCCTATTACAAGGAGATATCTCCCATTACAAGCACAATGTTATTGAGTTTCTCTTACCAGCTCGTGTGAGTGTCTTGTATATTGGACAGAGGTAAATTCCTTGTTGTGGTATTTTACGATTTGCAGTTGGGATTAACCAGATCACAGCCATTTCTGTGTAGAGTTCTTTGGGCCGAGATTCACCCAGTTGAAACAAAGCTTGATCCCAGCGAGCTCCCTCCAAAAACAGGCCATAGATATAGCACCCGACTTGGGGACGATCCAAGTCAGAAGGTGAATTCTCAATTACCTGTGATTGGGACAGTATTGATTAGATCAGTGTATCTTAAAAAAAGTTATTTTCTTTTATTGCAATGAATAAATAAAATGCAAATAAATAAATACATTCAGACCATTTCTCCTTCTGTTCAGTCCTGAAAAATTCAAAAAATTTGAAATGGCAAAAGTTTAACTTTTTAGTTTCTGGTAGTTAACTAGTAATTAATGGATGCTTTTCATACTGGAGAAAGGTTTGTAATGGAGGTACCCAGATATCAGTGTTGGGATCCTTGCCTGTTGATGAATGACTTTGTTGCATAGGACACAGTTTCAAAATATGAAGATGATACAAAATGTGGAAGCATTGTAACATATGGAGACTGTAAGATAGAACTTCAAAAGGGACATTAATAAATTGTTGGAGTTGTGGCAAGGTGATAGTTGAATTTCAACATTGAGAAATGTGAAAGGATATTGACAGACAAAAATAAAGGATACAACACTAAGGGGGCTGCAGGAACAGAGACCTGGGTGTATATCTGTGTCAGTTATTGAAGGTGGTGGCACAGGTTGAGAGCCAGTTAATGAAACATACAATATCTTTGGCTTTATTAAAAGGGGCATGGCATATGAGAGTAAGGAAGTCATGATGAACTTGTACAGGGCACAAGTTCGGCTTCACCTTGAATACTGCATCCAGTTCTGGATGGTACACTTTAGCAAGCGTATGAAAACTTACAGGAAAGATTCATGCAAATAATTCCTGGGATGATCAGCTTCAGTTATGAAGATAGATTGGAGAAAAGAAAGTTCAGAGGTAATTTGAGACAGATATTCAAAAGCATGAAGGATTTGGACCGCATAGTCGTGGAAAAGGTGTTTTTACTTGTGAGAGGACGAAGAAGGTGATTGGTAAAAGAAACAAAAATATATAAGCAAAACCCATTGCAGGGAGGTCTGGAATCCTCTGCTTGGATGTATGATGGAGGCACATTCAATTGAAGAATTTCAAATGCAATTAAATTGTTTTCTGAAAAGGTGGAATTTATTTCCAAGAAGGCGGCGGAGTGGTAGAGTAGGATGCCTCAGCTGGAGCTCTTCTACTCCATTTCTTTCTTTTTTTTCCCCTTTTTTTTCACTCCTGGCCTCGGAATGGACCCAACGAGGCATCCTCTCAGCTCAGCCTGGCCCAGCCCATAGCACTGTCTTGGTGGCCTGTGGCAGTTTCTTGGCCCAATCTCTCAGCGGCCCATGGTGGTGTCTCGGTCCGGCAGTTTCTTGGCCACACGTGATGCTCTCCTGGCCTGGCAGTGTGTTCTATACTTTGGATCTAAGTTTTTTTGTACCTAGGTACCTTTGTGCCTAAGATGGCACCTTGTGTGGTGAAATTATATATTTTCACTGTATTCCTGTCTACATCTGCTCATGAGTACACATGACAATAAAATCTAAATCTAAACCTGAAAGATCTAAAGTTTGTGCAAGGGTACAGAGAGAGGGAAAGAATAGCACTAGGTGAATTGCTCATTCAGAGAGTCAATGCAGTCTCGGGCTGAATGGCCTCTTTTTGAGGATAACAATTATGTAATTCTCTGATTTGCAGATAAGCAGACTGATGTTCTTATTCTATTATGTTTACCTGAATGAAATTGTATTTATACAGGGCTGAAGATATTCCTTGATAGACATTATTTGAACCAGATGCCCAATGTTGCAATCACTGATTAACACGAATGATTATCCACCCAGAAGATTTCATTTCCCTAGTCATGGGTTCTCTTCGTCTTTGCATGGCTGATGAGCCCAGTCCTTGAGCTGTATCTCCAAGTGCACAATTAGCAGATGTTACCAGGTGGTGAAATTGGACCTTGGCCTTGAGATCATTAGCATTCCTTCCTCCTGTTCCTTTTCTGTACTTCCTTTTTCCCCAGGTGTTCACAAAGAATTGTGTCCCTTCATACAGCCGTTTCCTCCAAGTGAGTTTCTTCTGAATTAGGATCTCCCATGTGTTAACATCTATGATGTATTTTTTGAGGGAAGCCTTCAGGGAATCTTTGAAACACTTCCTTTGTCTTCCTCTCATCCAAGTGCTTCCTCTGAGCTAGGCAAAGAAGATTTGCTTGAATAATTGGAAACCAGGTGTCTTAAGCATGAGGCCAGCTTAGTGGAGTTGGTTTCAGGTGCTAATGGCCTCGATGCTAGCGTTGTTTGCTGTTTTAAAGATACAGTTGTTAGTTTGCCTGTCCTTTCAGCTGATGTGGTGATTCCCTCTCAAACAACATTGGTGATACTTGAGGTGGCATCTATACATAGTCAAGTTTTTGCAACCATATAGAAAAGTTGGAAGGGTGACTGCCTTATACACAAGGGTCTTGCTATCAACACAGATATCATGGTTGTCAAAGATTCTCATCCTTAGGTATCCAAAATGGCACTTGTAGATTGGATGTGACGCTGAATCTCCACATCGATGTCAGCCTTAGATGAGGGGTGTTCAGGAGGATTATTCTTTGAAGGGCTGGGAAGAATTTGAGGTTGAGGCTGAGAACAATTCTTTGGTATGCTTCTGTGAAGACATTAAGTGAAGCTTGAAGATTCTCTTCCGAGAGAGCAGAGATGACATTGTCATTCACATACTGAAGTTCCACAAATGCTGTTGCTGTAATTGTCTTCTTGGATTTAAATTAGTTGAGGTTGAAAAGTTTCCATCCATCTTGTAGACAATGTCACACCATAGGGAAGCTTGTTTTTGACAAGATGAAGAGTGGAGAAAAGAATGGGGGGCGCTGACACATCCCTGCTGGATCCCTGACTTGATCTCAAAGGATTCAGTCATATTATTGCTGATGAGGACCAAGGCTGACATCTTGTCATGGAGGAGACGAAGGATGTTGATGAATTTCACTAGACAGCTATCTTCTATAGCACTTCTTGATTGACTAAGTAAAAAGTCAAGTCAGTGAAGGCCATGTGGAGTGGTTGATTTTGTTCCTGGCATTTCTCTTGGAATTGTTGAAAGTGAAAATCATGTCATTGTTCCATGGCTTGGTTGTAGATCACACTGGCTTTCAGGAAAGATTTTCTCTGAAACAGGAATAGGATGTCTAACAAGGAATTGGGCAATGATCTCCCCAGGGATAGACAGTTGGAAGATTCAGTAGCTCTCACAGTCTGCTTTGTCTCCTTGAAGATAGTGCACAGGTAGCATTCCTGAGATCAGCAGGGATTTATTTCTTTTTTATCCCAGATTCTCATATGGAGAATCCAAAGTTTTAAAATGTGCAGATTAGGTGGGCTAGCCATCGGAAATGCAGGATTAAAGGGATTGGGTAGGGGGTAGGTCTGAGTGGGATGCACTTCGGAGGGGTGGTATGAACTCAATGGGCCAAATGGCCTGCTTTCACTCTATAGGGATTCTATGATTGTATGAGAGGACGGCTAAATTCTCCCCTGAAAATCTCACCTGAAATCCTATCTAAACCTGAAGCTTTTCGATTCTTCAGTTGTCAAATGGTGACTTCAACTTCTGCCACGCTAGGTGGAAGTTTGAGATCAACCTTCATGGGTATTTGGAGGATTTCCTCAAAAAGCATCTTCATAAATATATGTATTGTAGTTTAGGAGTTCTTTGAAGTGTTCTCTCCATTGGAGGTTGATATTTTCAACAGTGTGCCATCCTTACTCCACACCAGTTTGAATACAAGGGTGTTGGGTCTGTTGAGCCTTGGTGGCACTGAAGATACCCCAGGTGTCATGCTTGTCAGAAAGGAGTTGCTTAGCTTTTTTAGTCCACCATTGGTTCTTGATTTCCCTAATTCTTCTTTGTAACTCTGCCTTTACTGTTTGATCAGTTGTCACCTTTGCCTTGCTGGTGATGTTATTTAGCCTGGTACAGTGAGCTTCCTTCTTCTTCCTCTGATGAGCTGAAACTTAAGTTTTGAATTTTTTGTGGGTCAAGAGGAGCTAGATTGTTCGTCCAGGCTTCACACGATAAACATATGCCCCTGTAACATCTGACCTCCCTTCTGGAGAATGGCTTCACCTAAAGCTCAGAGGTGATAGGATGGTACATTGGTGGTGGGGATCTGGAGTCTGTGGATTTCCACTAGGGGAGTACATGTATTTTCATTTCTGCCTCTGGCTTCCTCTCAAACAGTTCCGACTTATTGCACTTGAAAACCAAACGATTAAAATTCATTTTTAAGTGTAGTCATTACATCTATATAAATGTTTTACAATGCAAATTTCTACAGCAAAAACTTTTCTCCCATGCACCCATATCACAGGATGAAGAAAGCACCTTCATACTCTGAAGTTGACCAAAGCACTGACCTACAATCTGCCAATGTCCATTACTTAGGATTTTGATTTGTCTCAAGAGATATCTGTGGAGCCAAGAAACATTCAGCCCATCTCAGATCTTCACTGGAAGCCTTTCAGGGAAAGTTCATAGATTAAGGCATCAACATGCTCAATGACTCAGACAAGGTCACACCTGAGCTGACAACTTGGATGACATATTCCTTCTTTCACATTCCAGTGTTTTCCATTTAGTTGCATGATTTATTGGTGGCTGAAAACGCAAATTTTAAATTGGAGGATGTATTACCTGAGATTTATGATTACTTGCTTGTTGGGCATTAACTGGAGAATTTACTTAAGTAGATATATTGTGAAACTGGTTATTAGGCTCAAAGAATAAACACTTGTAAAAGTGTCTAAAGATTGAGCCCAGATTTTTTCAACTGAATTCGAGAATATATAACTAAGAAAGTGCATTTTTAGATTTGGATTTGCATTAAGAAAGTGTGGAGTAGAAATGTGAAAACTTTTCTTAAGCTCCTAGTTAATGCCTATTCTGGCTTTCTCTTCATTATCTCCTTATTCACCTCACACAGCCATATAGCTAAGCAGTATTACATACTACAATACCTTGCTAGGTAAGCTTTGGGTTTCAAGTGCTAGAAACAATTAATTTAGTTAATTAAAACATAATAAGGATGGCAGGCGTTGCAGCTGTAGTATATGGGAGTTCATGGCTCTCTGCTTGATCAATCTGTGGCAGTATCTACGTCTTGAGGAGTTTCAGCTCATAGTCAATGATCTGGAGGTCAAGGTACACACACTGTGATGCATTAAGGAGGGAAAAGTTGGTCAGTGGTCAGAAACAGGGGTATGATTGCAAGTGAGGAAAATATAGGAATTGAGAAAGCAGACGATGGGAAACCTCAGCCTGGCATTTATCCAATAGGTTTGAGGTTGCTTCAGTTTGCACAGATGAGATTGGGAAATGCAGGGCGAATTGATTACACTCATAGTGTTGAGTCATTTGTTCTCTATAGCTGTAGTGGCTGCTGTAAGGGTTCAGAACATCTGCTCCCTATTAGAGAGAAACTTGCAGGTGGGATTGCCAGGGTGAGGAGTGGTTTGGGGTGATCCAGTTATTGTGGTCAATATAGGAATCAATTACATGGATAGGATTAGGAAAGAGCTTCTGTTTAGATAGTATGAGTAGTCTGGGGATAAATAAAAAATCAGAACCACAAAGGAAATAATATCTGGATTATTATTATTATTTGGTGCAAAAGTGAATTTGGATAGGGTTATTAAGATTAGGGAGTTCAATGATAGGGAGAATGAGTTTCAATTCATGGGGCACTGGGAATAATACAGTCTTTACCTGAATCACATTGGACCACTGTGCTAGCAAGTCATACACAAGGATGGAAAAGAAGTCTTTAAATTAAATAGTGGGGTGGGTGAAATTATGTGGAGTAAATTACAGAGAGAGTACAAGGTCATATAGCAAGATAGTAATGAGGATAATAACATGACAGGAAGTGACAGAGCATACAAATGTAAGTGTGTGCCAGCAATTAATGCAAAAATATGAAATAGAATTAAAGGCCCTGGAATTGAAAGCATGTAATTTATGCAACAAAACGAATGAATTGGCACTGTACATAGAAACAATATGTCTGACCTGATGACTGCTACGTTAAGCATGGCTGGCTGACCAGGCTGGGTCCTGAATATGCAAGAGTATTTGACAGTTTGGAAAGACAGGAAGCTAGGAAAGGTAGGTGGAGTAACTCTGTTCATAAGGATGACATTAACACAATAGGGAGATGATGTTAGATCTAAAGATCAAGATGTAGAATAAGCTTGTGTGGAAATAAGAAATAGTAAAATAAGAGATACCTTTGGCAGTATTTTATGGGTTGCCTAATGATAAATACAGTATATAATGGAGTTTACAACAAGAGATATATGAAGCGAATAAGAAAAGGATTGTAATAATCATGGATGATTTTAAGTTACAAATAGATCAAATGAATCAGTTATTAAAGGATAAGTTTATAGAATAACTTTGAGACAGATTTTCAGAGCAGCATCTTCTAGAGCCAACCAAAAGATTGATTAATGATACCAAAGTAAAGGAACCATTAGGTGGCGGTGGTCATAACATGATTGAACTTTGCTCTCAGATTGAAGTTGGGGTCTAAGATGAATGTTTTAAATAAAAGCAGCTACAAAAGGTTTGAAGGCAAAACTTAATAAAGTGAACTGGGCAATTAGTAAAAGAATAGGACAGTAGAAGTGCAGTGCAAACATTTAAATAAATATTTCATAATATTTCAACAAAGATTTGTTCCAATGAGAAAGACTATAAAAAAGATGCACCATCCATAGCTAATGAAACAAGTTAAGGATGGCATCAAATTGAAATTAAAGGCATTTAATTCTCTAAAAGTTATTGGTATGCCAGGAAGGACAATTTAGAGACTGAGAAAAGCAGCTAGAAATATAAAAACAGTTAGTAAGAATTTCTACAAGCATTTCTACAAATAGTAACTTAAATAATTGGAAAATAAGAAACTGGGAGAATTATTGAGCAGATATCTTGTGTCTATCTTCAATGTAGAACACATAAATAATATTCCAGAAAAACTAGTTAAATCAAAATGTGAAAGGGAGGGAAGAACATAAAACAATTACAATCAGCAAAGAATGGGTACTATATTTAGGAGAGTAAATTGTGAAGTGGAACTAAAGAGTGTGCAAAGGGATATAGATTAAGTCATGCGGAAAAGTTTGACAAATGGAGTATATGTGGAAAGTATGAATTTGTTCACTTTGGCAGATGGAATAGAAAATTAGTACAATATTTAAATGAAGAGAGATTACAGCATGCTGCGGTATAGAGGACCCAGTATCCTATACATGGATCACAAAAGGTTAGTTTGCAGGTACAACAAAGACTGGGAAGGCAAAACTTGTTTTATTCATCATGGGATGTGGACTTTGCTAGCTGCAGTTAAAAGTAAACCACACTGCTGTGGGTCTAGACACCATGTCAGCCAGGTCATGTAAGAATGGCAGATTTTCTTCTGTAAGGTGCATTGGATTGGTTTTTACAACCAATCCAACCTGAAGAAGGGCTTATGCCCGAAATGTCGATTCTCCTGTTCCTTGGATGCTGCCTGACCTGCTGCGCTTTTCCAGCAACACATTTTCAGCTCTGATCTCCAGCATCTGCAGTCCTCACTTTCTCCTTGGTTTTTACAACAATCAACAATAGTTGCATTAGACTATCTTTTAATTCCAGATTTTCCAGATATCATTTGCTGTGGTATCTGCTCATGGTATATTGATATATTAAATTGGGTTTTTGATGCCTGAGTTCAAGTCTACTATGTAGGGGAGGTCCCAGGGTCTATCTGTGCTCTACATTGACTTGATTCCAGCTACAATGTAATTTGGGGGTGATCTATTTTTCTGGACAGATATTGTGCTTGTATTCAAATTACTCCATGATATCATCCCCCATCATATCTCTAACCTTCTCCAGTCCTATATCCTCTGAGGATTCCATGTTACTTTAATTCTGACCTCTTGTGCATCCCTGATTCCTGTTGCCTCACCATTGGTAGATGTGACTTCATCTAAGGCCTTAAGCCCTGGAATTCTCAAACCTACTTTAAGTCACTGCTTGAAGCCTACCTCTTTGACCATGCTTTCGAGCATCTGCCAAAATGTTTCCTTATATTATGCCATATTTTATCTGATAAATGCCTATGAGGTGTATTGGGATTTCAGTACCATATTAAAAGTGCAATATAATTAGAAGTTGTTGTACTTACACTTTGTGCCAATATCACTGGGTAAGGAAATAGAAGATTATTAATGTTTTCCACTGATGATACCAAATAGAATGATCAAATGTTTGATTAAAGAGATAGATTCTACGGAATGTGCTTAAAGGGGAAAGAGAGGTAGAAAAGGTGGTTTGTTCAGGGAGGAAATTCCAGGGTGTCTAGACAACTGAAGCAATGATGAAGCGATTAAAATTCAGGAAGCTCCAGAGACCAGAATTAGATGAATGTAGATATCAGGAAAATATCATCAACTTGCTGCCAGGAATTTGACATAGTCATAGAATCATACAGCATGGAAACAGTCTCTACTGTCCAACTAGTCCAAGCTGACCACGTTCCCAAACCAAACCACTACCACTTGTTTGTGCTTGGCTTATATCCCTCCAAATCTTTCTGGTTCAAGTATTTATTCAAATATCTTTTTAAATGTTGTAACTGTAACTGCATCCACCACTACCTCAGACAGTTCATTCCACATATGCACCACTATCTGTGTAAAACAAAAGTTGCCCTCATGTCCTTTCTAAATCTTTCTCCTCTCACCTTAAAAATAGTTACTAGTTTTGAGCTCCCCCACCCTACGGAAAATATCTATGGCCATCATGATTTTATAAACCTCTATAAGGTCACCCCTCAACCTCTTACATTCCAATTAAAAAAGTCTCAGCCTATATTTATAACTCAACCCCCCCATTCCCAGCAACATCCTGGCAAATCTTTTCTGAATCCTCTCCAGCTTAATAATATCTTTCCTCAGACAGAGCGACTAGAACTGGACACAGTACCTTCAAAGAGGCCTCACCAATGTCCTGTACAACCACAGTATGACTTCCCAATTCCTATACTCAAAGGTCTGAGCAATGAACATAAGCATGCTAAACAACTTCATAACTACCCTGTGTACTTGTGATGTAAATTTCAAAACATTATGTACCTGAGCCCCGAGGTCTTTCTGCTCTACAACATTACCCTGGGCTCTACCATTAATTGTAGATGTCCTGCCTTGTTTGTTTTACCAAAGTGCAATACTTCTCATTTATCCAAATTAAACTACTCCTCAGCCCAATGACCAAATTGATTAAGATCATTTTGTAATCTTAGATAACCTTCTTCACTGCCCATTATGTCATCAATTTTAGTGTCACCCTCAAATTTACAAACAATGCCTCCTAAACTCTCATCTAAATAGTTTATACAAATGACAAACAAAAGTGGACCTAGTACCAATCCCTGCGGAACACCGCTGGTCACAGGCTTCCACAAACCATCCCCGTAACTGTTGATAAACATGATCTGATTTGGGCAGCTATTATCCCACATGACAGCTTCCATGTCCTATTTTGGTATCAAGCTTGCACACTGAATAAATGCCTCAGATTCCATTTAGAAGGTTGCCAATAAGACCCATCTCAAAGCACATGACTTTGGGATTCCTACAGCTCCAAGACTAGTCAAGATGGGTTTGTCGTAAGCAGTAGTAGAGAACCCATTAATGGATTTCTTAACCAGCATGTTAAAAAAAGTTGTTTTCAAATATCTTCCTTTGCAATTTGGTATTCTTGCAATTTTGCCCTAATGATGAAGACTTGACAGCTGGTTGCTTTTCACAGCAATAATATATTCCACATACTCAATAGAATATTTAGACTTAATAGCATAATGTGGTACTGCAATTACTCACTGAGTCCTCTGCTGGACATATTAGTCTTGCATTTACCGCCAGGATCCCATTTACTGTTGTGTTATTCTCACACATCGTGCAGTTAAAGGCACTTTTTATGCTCATGAGAAACTGAGCCACTAAAACAAACGAAGAGGGTGCTCCATTCTAAAGACAGATGGTGAACTTATCTGCTTCTCTGGCACTTCAGCTCCCACCTAATAAGTAACTTTGCATGTCACATTTTTTGTTCACATGGGTGCTACGAAGTTCTCTGCTAACCTTCCAAGGTCATCTTGTACTGAATGAGATTGTCATAATTTTGATAATTAGCAGAGAAGACTCTTATTCTATCAATCAGGGTTGTGTCTGAATTCAGGTCTCAGTGGTGAAAACCAATATGTAACAATGTAATACTTAGTTCTTCTCCCTCTTCCTTACCTTAAAGTCAAATGATATTATGTCAATAGAGATAATTGACTGTCTTGCAAAATTCTGGAGTGTTCCCGTTAGAAATGCTTGTGGGAAGAAAAATCCACTTATCCAGAAGGCAGCAGGAATGCCATCAGCAATCCATTTCTCTAGGAAGTTGATTCGATCAAGAAGATCCTCTACCCATGAGGCCAAGGGCTTCAGTGAAGGATACGCCTAAAAAAATACACAAAATGAGTAGGTATCAAGTGGAGCTCATGGATTTTTGACATTTAAACATCTGCTATATTCGGGTATCTTAAAGCATACATTTAACATGGTTAGTTATTTAAGGGTAATAGGGAAAAAAAACACTTAATTTTCTCAGGACATTGCAAAATGCTTACACACAAATAATTATTTTAGAAATGCAGTCACTGCTGCGAATATAGGAACTCCCACAAACAGCAACGAGATAGTCAGCAGATCCTCTGTTTTAGTGATGTTAGTTGAGGAATAAGAATTGGCCAGGACACCAGGAGAAGTCCACTGCTCTTTTTAGAATAGTGCTTTGAAACTTTTACTTCCATTTGAAAAGAAAGACAAACCTCAGTTTAACACTTCATAATAAAAAATGATATATCCAACACTCCAGTGTTTCCTCCATAATATATTAAAGTGTTGTCATAATTTATGTGCTCAATACCTGAGATCTTTGACTCAGAGATGAAAGTTATATCAACTGAGTCGCAACTATGAAACACAACTTGTTTTTAGACTTGTTTCTCATACATTATTACGCTAACAAATGCAATTAGGAATGGACAACAAATGTTAGCTTGCCAGCGACCACCACAAGAAAATTAAAAGCAATATATTAATCTCCCAAATTGCTGTATAAGCAAACTTTCAGAAAACAAATGACATTGAGCTAAATAAAAAAAAGGAGACAAGTAATGAAACGTTTTTACAAAGGTTAAAGGAGGGTCTAAAGGGAAAGACAGGCAGACAAAATTAATATTTGAGTTGAATATGACTCCTCTTCAGAGAGAGGTCAAAAGTTTGAAGGAACTACAGATCTTAAATTTCAGTCTGCTGAAAGCACAGCCCCAATAAGACTACTTTACTTAACTGGGGGAAAATGTATAAGAGATAGTGATTTTAAATACTCTACAACACAGTTACATATTTACGTATCTACTAAATCTAGTGCTTTCAATCCACTGGATATGATGTTTTCAACCAGTCTTGCTAGAACTCTGAATTGGTCCAAGTAAGGGACTACTACTGAAATGGGTAGGTATTCCAAACTTTGTTGACTAAATCTCTAGGGATGGCATTCCCAACTATTTCTAGTACCTGCATATTGTTCCCAACTACTGTAGGCTTTGTGCTTCTGATTGTGTTTTTTAAATGTTACCAACTGCACTAGGTATGGTATTCCTAATTATTCTAGATGTGAGATCCCTAACCACCACTGGAACTCTGCTACTAATTGTTCTATGATGGTGCTGGTGTTGGACTTGGGTATACAAAGTTAAAAATCGCACAACTCCAGGCAATAGTCCAATAGGTTTATTTGGAAGTTTATTTGGAGCACTGCTTCTTCATCAGGTAGCTAGCGCTCTGAAAGCTTGTACTTCCAAATAAACCTGTTGGACTATAACCTGGTGTTGTGCAATATTTAACTAATTGTTCTAGGAATTGTATTCCTAACTGCATCAATTAGCACCTTACCAACTGCACTAAATTACTTTTGCAATTTATTTTTAAATGTTGTAGGTGTGGCATTTCTCACTGGTACATTAATCAGAGAAGCTGGAGAGAGAGAGAGAGACAGAGACAGAGACCAGAATTAACATTTGAGAGATCAATTCAAAAGTCTGATAACAGCAGGGAAGAAGCTGTTCTTGAATCAAATTGCATGTCTATTCAAACTTTTATATCTTCTGTTCGAGGGAAGAGGATGGAAGAGAATGTAATTGGAGTGGGAGGGGTTTTTGATTATGTTGGTTGCTTTTCGAAGCAGTGGGAAGTATAGATAGAGTCAGTGGATAGAAGGCTGGTTTGCATGATGAACTGGGCTGTGTTCACAACTCTTTGTGTCATTGAATCATAGAATCCCAATAGTGTGGAAGCCGGCCATTCAGCCCATCGAGTCCACACCAATCCTCCGAAGAACATCTCACTTAGACCCTATCCCTGATGTCCTGCATTTCGCAAGTGCATTTCCCTACACATCCCTGGACACTATGGGCAATTTAGCATGGCTGGTCCATCTAACCTGCAGATGTTTGGACTGTGGGATGAAATCGGAGCAGTTGGAGGGTACCCTCACAGACATAGAGAGAATATACAAAACTCCACTCGGGCAGTCGCCTGAGAGTGGAATTGAACTTGGGTCCCTGGTGCTGTGAGGCAGCAGTGCTAACCACTCAGCAACCATGCCATGCCATGCCACGCCACCATGTCGTTTCATGCGGTCTTGGGAACAGCAGTTGCCAAACCACACTGTAATACATCCAGATAGGATGTTTTCTATGGTGCGTCTATAAAAACTGGTAAGACTGCTTGTGCCCATTCCAAATTTCCTTAGCCTCCTGCAAAAGTAGCGATTTGTTGTCCTTTCTTGACTGTTGTGTTTATGTGGGTGAACCAGGGCAGATTGTTGGTAATAATCATGCTCAGGAGCTTGACACTCTCGACCATCTCCACCTCAGCACCATTGATGCAGACAGAGATGTGCCCTCCACTTCCTTAAGTCAATGACTAGTTCCTTTGTTTTGCTGATATTGATGGAGAGATTGATGTCTTTACACCATGCCACTAAGCATTCAATCGTTCCTGTATTCTGTCTTCCCGTGGTGAGATCCAACCTACCAACCATGGTGGTGTGAGCAAACTTGTAAATGGAGTTGGGGCGGACTTTGGCCAGTGTTGAGGATTATGGCGGAAGAAGTGAATATCACCTGATTGTGGTCTATGGGTCAGGAAGTCAAGGGTCCTTACATAAGGGGGAGCCAAGGCCTAGGTCTCAATGTTTAAAGATGAGTTTGTATTGAATCATGGTGTTGAAGGTAGAACTGTAGTCAATATGTAGAAGCCTGATTTAGGTACCTTTGTTATCCAGATGTTTCAAGAATGAGTGTAGGGCTAGGGAGATAGCATCTGCTGTGGACCTGTTGCATTGGTAGGCGAATTGCGAAGAACCAAGGCGATTTCATAGACTGGAATTTATGTGAGTGTTCTGATTTCTACCACCTGATTTATAGTAAACATTTAAACCTACCATTAACTCCCATTCTCAGTCTTCAGAACATCACTGTACTTACTGTACTGAATATTGTAACTACTTGTGGGATACTCTTGCTATCTGTTTTCCGATTTCTCCTTTAAATGTTGTAATTGTACCAGCCTCCGCCACTTCCTCTGGCAGCTCATTCCACACACACACACACAATCCTCGGTGTGAAAAAGTTGCCCCTTAGGTCTCTTTTAAAATCTTTCTCCTCTCACCCTAAACCTATGCCCAATCTCCAATTTTGGTATCATCTGCAAGCTTACTAACCATTTCTCTTATACTCACATCCAAATCATTTATTTAAGTGACAAAAAGCAGTGGACCAAGCACCGATCATTGGTGCACACTGCTGATCATGGGCCTCCAGTTTGAAAAACAACCCTCCTCCATCACCCTCTGTCTCCTACGGACAAGCCATTTTGTATTCAAATGGCAAACTCTCTCTGGATTCCCTGTGATCTAACCTTGCTAGAGCCTGGGCACCTCAGCCTTGATCTTATTGAATGGTAGGCTTTAAGGCTAAGTGACCTACTCCCTGCTCTTATTTCTTAAGAATGTATGGGACTGGTACTGAGCATTCTCTAGCATCACAGAGAAAATTAAGAATACCAGAACTTTTTTTTAAACTGTCTGATCTGGTAATCTTGGTATTAGATTTGAATTGACTTTGATTGATTCTTTGGATCTTCCTTTAGACAACTAAACTCAAACAGGTATGCCCTGCTCTGCTGCAGTCGACTGAATTCAGAACAATTTAATTTGAATTAAAAATAATTTGAAGAAGAGTTAGAATTCAATGAAATTGATTCTTGTGATACAGTGGTTGTGTCTTTATCCCTTGCCTAGAAGGTTTGGTTCAAGTCCTACCTTCCAAAGAGATTTGTTATAATATGTCCATGCAGATTGATTTAAAAAAAGACCAGAATCCTATTTATTGGTCATGTGGCACTATGGTAATGTTCAGAAGGTTCACCTGCTCATTGCTGACTGCAGGTAGGGTGATTAATGCTATATTCATGTGACCATAGAGGCCTGAGATTTTGGGTGTTTTGCCAATAGTTACAAAAAGGAAACAAGTAACTATTTTAACTTGGGGACATGGTCAGCTATATAAATATTAAAAAATTGTTTCTCCATTGGACACCAGAGATAGTTGATTTGTATCTAATGAGCAAGTGAGGAAGAATTCCAGTTCTAATACTTTGATATTGATCCAATTCAGTCATAGCTATAATTGTAAAGCTAATACCTTGGAATTCCAGTGTTCCGGGACAGTATTGTTGTATAGACTTGTTGCCATCAACTCGAGCTGTGAGGACATTACAACTAGACCTTTCAATGCTTTCAGAAGGTCTCCAAGACTTTGTACAATAGTGTGCAGCAGTCGGTTGTACCTACACAATAAGCAAAAGAAGAATATTATTCTATACAGTTAGAAAATAATGAACTATTAATGACATTCCAGATATCTCTTTGAGCTACTAATCCAGGCATAGGCAAACTGAAAGTTGGTTGCCTGCTCGATCTTCTTTGCTGGTTTATTGAACAGTATCAATGAAGAGCACATATGAAGAGTGTAGCAGACATTGAATTAACAATACCACTGAATACTTACACTTCAGTGGAATTGTACAATAGCTGTACAAAGTTAAAAATCACACCAGATTATAGTCCAACAGGTTTATTTGGAAGCACTAGCTTTCGGAGCTCTGCTCCTCCATCAGGTGATTGTGGAGAATAAGATTGTAAGACTCAGAATTTATAGCAAAAGTTTACAGTGTGATGTAACTGAAATTATATACTGAAAAAGACCCAGATTGTTTGTTAAGTCCCTCATCTTTTCGAATGACCATGTTGGTTTCAGTTCTTTCATACGTAAATTGCAAAATCTTTTTTAAAAGTTGCTTTCTCCAATGCACTTTAACAATTGGTGTCATGTTGGCCCAGATAAGGTATTGAAGGTGTTTACTCCCTGTGAGGCTGTCTGTGCCACAATGGTCAGACTGATTCTAATCTAAAAAAAGATTTTAAGAATCTTACATGGATTTATGAAGTTTTTGAGCAAAGGAAAAAGTAATTCTCTAAGTACAAAATCACCCCACAAACTTATATGTGTGTGTGTGTGTTGGAGGGGGGGGGGGGGGGAGTCATGAGTGTCTGTGAGAGGGTGTGTGTGTGTGAGTGAGTGTAAAGGGGGTTTGAGTCTGTGTGGGAGTGTATGAGAGAGGGTCTGAGTGTGTGTATGTATAGTGCAATGCGATCACGTGTAGTGACACATGAACCCAAGGTCCTGGTTGAAGCTATCCCCATGGGCACCGAACTTGGCTATCAGCCTCTGCTCGGCCACTTTTCGTTGTTGCCTGTCCAGAAGTCCGCCTTGGAGGACGGTCACCCGAAGGTCCAAGGTCGAATGACCCAGACTGCTGATGTGTTCTCCAACTGGGAGGGAACATTCCCGTCTGTTGATTGTTCTGCGGTGTCCATTCATCTATTGCTGTAGCCTCTGTTTGGTCTCACCAATGTACCACGCCTCAGGGCATCCTTTGCGATTTACATATGAAAGAACTGCAACCAACATGGCCATTCTAAAAGACGAGGGACTTAACAGACAATCCGGGTCTTTTTCAATATATAATTTTAGTTACATCCTGTGTCTAACAATCTTATTCTCCACAATCACGTGATGAGGGAGCAGTGCTCCGAAAGCTAGTGCTTCCAAATAAACCTGTTGGACTATAAGGGAGAAGGTAGGGATAGGGATAGCGGAGGGAACTTGTTCGGGGAGTCTGAGCAGATAGGGGAAGCCCTAAATGAGCTTTTTGCTTCAGTTTTCACCATGGAAAGGGACCTTGTTGTGAATGAAAACTTTGAGGAGCTGGGATACAGTCTTGACCAGATCAAGATTGATGAAGTTGTGTGCTGGAAATTTTGGAAAACATTAAGATTGATAAGTCCCCAGGTCCAGACCAGATTTATCCTAGGCTGCTCTGGGAAGCGAGAAAGGAGGTTGCTAAGCCACTGACGAGGATCTTTGCCTCCTCACTCTCTACGGGAGTCGTACCGGAGGATTGGAAGGAGGTGAATGTTGTTCCTCTTTACAAGAAGGGTAATAGGGAAATCCCTGGCAATTACAGACCAGTCAGTCTTACGTCTGTGGTCAGCAAAGTTTTGGAAATAATTCTGAGGGATAGGATTTATGACTATTTGGCAAAGCATAGTGTGATTAAAGGTAGTCAGCATGGTTTTGTGAGGGGCAAGTCATGCCTTACGAAGGTCAAGCAGTGGATGTGGTGTATATGGACTTCAGCAAGGCATTTGATAAGGTTCCCTATGGTAGGTTCATTCATAATGTCAGGAAGTTTGGGATACAGGGAGATTTGGCTATCTGGATTCAGAATTGGCTGGCTGACAGAAGGCAGAGAGCGGATGTAGATGGAAAGTTTTTGCCTGAAGGTCAGTGTTGAGTGGGGTCCCTCAGGGCTCTGTTCTTGGGCCTCTGCTCTTTGTAGTTTTTATAAATGACTTGGATGAGGAGGTTGAGGGGTGGGTTAGTAAATTTGCAGATGACACAAAGGTTGGAGGTGTCGTCGATAGTATTGAGGGCTACTGCAGGCTGCAGCGTGACACAGACAGGATGCAGAGCTGGGCTGAGAAATGGCAGATGGAGTTCAACCTGGATAAGTGTGAACTGATGCATTTTGGAAGGTCAAACTCAAATGCTAAATATAGGATTAAAGACAGGATTCTTGGTAGTGTGAAGGAACAGAGGGATCTGCAAGTACATAGTTCCCTCAAAGTTGCCACCCGAGTGGTTAGGATTGTTAAGAAAGCATATGATGTTTAGGTACCAAACAACTGCTACACTTTGGAAGTGTCATCTTTCAGGTGAGATGTTAATCCAAGATTCATAGTTATCGAGTTCAAGAGCCGTGAGGTTTTGCTACTGCTCTACAAATCCCTGGTGAGGCCACACTTGGAATATTGTGTCCAGTTCTGGTCATCCTACTATAGGAAAGATACAGAGACTTTGGAGAGGGTGCAAAGGAGGTTTACCAGGATCCTGCCTGGACTGGAGAGCTTGCCTTATGAAGAAAGGTTGAATTCGCTTGGACTTTTCTTTCTGGAGAGAAGGAGGAAGAGAGGAAACCTGATCGAGGTATACAAGATAATGAGAGAATAGATAGAGTCAATAGCCAGAGACTTTTCCCTAGGGCAGGATTGACTGGTACGAGGAGTCATAGTTTGAAGATATTAGGAGGAAGGTATAAAGGAGACGTCTTTATGCAGAGAGTTGTGAATTCGTGGAATGCGTTGCCAGCTGTGGTGGTGGAAGCAGAGTCATTAGGGACATTTAAGCGACTGCTGGACATGCACATGGATAACAGTGAGTTGAGGGGTGCGTAGGTTAAGTTATTATATTTTACATTAAGATTAAACCTCGGCACAACATCGTGGGCCAAAGGACCTGTTCTGTGCTGTACTTTTCTATGTTCTATAACTTGGTGATTTTTAACTTTGTACATCCCAGTCCAACATCGGCGTCTTCAAATCATAACAATAGCTGTGGCAGCATTTTAAAAATAAGAGGTTATTTTGTGAGATCTATTATTGCAACTGTTGGGATGTTACAAACTGCTGTGAAATCAATGAAGTATTTTTGAAGTGTGGTCACGGTCATAATGGAGAAAATGCAGAAGTTAATTTGTACAAATGAAACTCCCACAAACAGAAATGTGTTAATGGCCAAATAATCTGTTTCTGTGTGATGATGAGAATAAACATTAGGCAAGACACCACGAGTAACATCCCTGCTCTTCTTCGAAACCGTGGTATGAGATATTTTAACTCCACCTTAGAAAGCAGATGAATCTTGGATTAACATCTCACCTGAAAGATGACACTTCCAAAGTGTAACAGTTGTTTGGTACTGTCAGTCTAGATTTTCAAATTCAAGTCTCTGTTCTGAACTCTCAATTTCTGGCCCAAAGGTGATAGTGGGAGCTTCTTATGTGGTATTCTTTCTTTCTTTGAGATGACCCCGCACTATTCCTGTTCTATCTACTGCAATAGTGAAACAGCGATTTCTTTATTTTTGTTTAATTGTGTTGTGAGCTGTGGGTATCACTGGCAAAGTACAGGATGCTGGTGAGGCCTCTTTTGGAGTACTGGTCGCCTTGTTAAAGGAAGGATATTTTTAAACTGGAGAGGGTTCAGAAAAGATTCACCTGACGTTGCTGGGAATGGAGGGTTTGAGATATAAAAATTGACTGGAAAAACTAGGACTTTTTCCACTGGAGCATTGAGGGGTCATGTTAATGAGGTTTATGAAATCATGAGGGGCATAGATAAAGTGAATGAAGAGGGTCCCTAGGGTGTGGGAGTTCAAAACTAGGGGGCATATTTTTAAGATGACAGGAGAAACATTTAAAAAGGACACAAGGGGCAGCTTTGTTTACACAGAGAGTGGTTTGTGTGTGGAATGAACTGCCAGAGAAAATGGTGGTTGCAGGTATAGTTACAATATTTTTTTAAAATTTGGATAAGATTAGGAATAGGAAAGGTTGAAGGGATATAGGCAAAGCAAAGGTAGGTGGGACTAGTTTAGTTTGGAAACAAGGTCGGCATGGTCCGAAGGTTTGTTTCCATACTGTATGACTATCATTTCATGACTGTATTTGTTGCGCATCCTGAAGTGTCCTCAAAAGGGTGGTGGTGAGCCTCCTCCTTGGATGGTTAGGAAGGGAATTCCAGGATTTAAGTCCAGTGACAAAGATAGAATGGTGATATTGTTCTATGTCAAGTTGATGTGTTGCTTGGATGAGAACTTGCAGGCATGCTTTCAGAACAGAACTTATTTCCGTACATCTGCTGCCCTGTCCTTCTAGGAGGTAGAGATTTGGAGCTATAGTCAAAGGCTTAGTGAGTTGCTGAAGTACATTCTATGGATGGGAAGCAATGCTGCCATTGTTCCTCAGTGGTGGAGGAGATGAAAAATTAAATTGTTGGCTATGGTGCCAATTAAACATTCACTCCATCATCTATGGACAATGATTAAGCTGATGAATAGAGTGCCAGTTAAATAGACAGCTTTATCTTGGATGACTTCAAAGTTCCTGATTGCTATCAGAGCTGCGCACATTCAGGTAAATGGACAGTATTCCATCAGCCACCTAACTAGTGCTTTTGTAAATGCTTGGCAGGCATTTGGGAATCAGGAGGCAAGTTACTCTTTACAGAATTCCCAGCCTTTGAGCCATTCTTTCTGCAGTATTTAGTTCAGTTAAGTTTCTAGTTAATGGAAATCCTTAGGTTGTTGATGGTAGGGGATTCAGCAATGATAATGTTGTTGATGTCAGGGGTAGATGGTTCATGTTGAATTAGATAATGGTTCTGAAAAGCTTAATTTTGGAGGCTGTATCAAGCTCCAGCAATCTGTGATGTTATTGCAGTCTTAGCTTTGGATCTCATTGAGTGAAGATCTATAAGCCATGTCTTCCAAATGTCGTAGTAACAATCTTACCTTTCTAATGTAACTTGTATCTGATTGTTATTATATAATAAACTCTATTTTCTCAAAGACAAGAGCCTTTTCTTGTTAAGACTGAATTAGGGGCAGAAAAGTACTCCAACCATAAGGTGGCAGTGGTTGGCAGTCAAAACAAATACAACAGTTAGATTCTTATTGGAAATGATCATTGCTTGGCTTGAATGTTACTTAATCAGGCCAGGAATACAGCAGTGAACCTGCATTGTTATTGCCTTTGCTGTTGAATTCATGTATTGGTGGACATTGGAGTGCATCTAAGAAAATTAACAAACAGTGAAATTCACAACTGATCTTGGAGGAACCTGCTTGAGAGAGGTCACAGCACAGAAACAGATAAGTGAACAGTTTTAAATATAGTCTTGCTGTAAATCTACAATACTGAGTAGAGTCGGTTCTTTCTTGATTATATGTTTTATTTGCAATATGTCTCTTGATTAAACTTAAAAATATAAGCCATAAATATTAAGTTAACCTGGAGCAGTGTTTTGTAGAGGAATAAGACTGTACTATTTTCTGGGAGTGTAGATTGGAAGAAGCAAAAAGGGCCCTTAGTAGAGTAATATGCTTTTCTTGTTGGATGTTGGAGTTTAGGGAGAGTTTACAGGTTACCGAGGATTATATCTGCAATACGTGCCGTTGGTAGCGAATCCTATCAGATCGAATGGATTGGGTGGAGTGACAGTTAGAGGCAATTTACAAGTTAGAGGAATTTACAAGAGCAAGGGGGTGTGTTGGATGGCAGTTATAGGAAGGGAGAAAAGTCACAGATGGATTAACTCCAGGAAAGGTAAGATAAGTAGGCAGGTAGTGCAGGAATCTTCTATGGCTATCCCCATTTCAAACAAGTTTGCTGTTTTGGAAAATATAGGGAGTAATGGATTCTCAAGGGAATGTAGCACACAGAGGGTGGTACTTGTATGGAATGATCTGCCAGAGAAAGTGGTGGACGCCAGTACAATTGCAACATTTAAAAGGCATCTGGATGGGTATATGAATAGGAAAGGTTTGAAGGTATATGGGCCGGGTGCTGGCAAGTGGGACTGGATTAAGTTGGGATATCTGTTGGTATGGATGAGTTGGACCAAAGGGTCTGTTTTCGTGCTGTACATCTCTATGTCTTATATGGTCTAGGTCTTGCTGTAGTATGTCATGAGTTGTAAACAATACTGAACATTATGCAATTATCAGCAAACATCTGCATTTCTGATCTTATAATGGTGGGAAACTCATTGCTAGTGGATCTGAAATAGTTGGGATCAGGATTTCTTCTTAAGATGTCCTAGAATGAGATGATTGGTCAATAAGAACTGAAATCATCTCCTTGCGCTAGATATGCTTCCAACTAATGGAAAGTTATGCCCAATCCAGGCTAGAAGCTCCATCAGTAAGATGCAGTCTGATCATTTAATTGAGCCAGTGTCATATCAATGAATGCAATGCCAACTGTCTGGGCAAGCAGGTTGGTAATTATCCTGCTAATTCTTTTAGCACTTCCCCACTATTCTGAAAGTGGGAAAAAAGTGTGAGTGAAGACAAAAAAGCAAATTGTTCCAGGCACCTACTACCTAAAAGGTGGGGGGGAGAATATTCACTTTGTGCAAGCTTTCTGTGTTGCTCTGTTTGTAACCACCAGATGGCAGAATAGTTCTATACCTAATCACTTCCTGTATTAGGACAGTGTTCATGGATTCTTCATACATAACTGGAAACTTTTCCATCACAAGGTTAATGTCGATCAGTTGAGGAATTTTCGCCAAAATGCTTCCACATATCTCCTCTACCATCTAAAAAAAAAGCAAATGATACTTTAAAATCAAATTGACTGTGTGATTTTAGTGCTATACCATTTTCCTCATTTCTGAGCATATCCAGATAAACCATGGGGTAGTCCTAACCAACCACCTATCATGGTTGATGGCAGAATTGACACTCCTCCAGGATTGCCTCTGCTCCCAGGGATAAAAGATTAATCTCCAGCCTGTCCCTGCTCCAATAAGCTTATTTCTCTCCATATACAGACACTTCAGGCAGATATTTATGGTTTCCAATGCCCTGGGTCGCTGCAATAGTTTCCAGTTCCCTGGTCCTAATCACTTCCTAAATTCATTATGCATGTCTAAACCCTTTGTACTTCTATTCTACAGCTTTAGAATTTCTGAAGTTTCCTCCAACAATAGCTCAAACAGTTCTCATCCAGTACCAACCTCCTCCATCTAGCTGAGCTTGTTCACAGTCTGATCATTCTCTTTCAAGTCTGCTCATTTCCTCCAAATAAGCAGTGTTTCTCCAAGTGGTGTTATGGGTACAGGAATGGAATTCCATAGCAGAGTTTCTGACATGTTTTCTGCTTGTACCTCATCTGACAATTTTCACCCTTCCAAAATGTTCAATCTGTCTCATGCAACTCTGCTCTCACTCCTTGCCCTCTCCATCAGATCTAATAGAGTTGTCTTTTCTTCGCCTTCCACCCATTAGTCTCCGTACTCAATAGATTCTCCATAGCTCCAGTGTGATATGACCAACAAACACATCTTTTGCTTTCCATTTCAGCATTCAAAGGTATGTTTCTGTGACACAATAGTTCACTTATAAGTATGTTTGCTGAGCTGGTAGGTTTGTTCTCAGATGTTTCATAACCATGCTAGGTAATATCATCAGTGAGCCTTAGGTAAAGTGCTGGTGTTCCCTCTCACTTTCTATTTATGTGTCTTGGTCTGTTAAGATGGGTGATATAATTTCCGATTCTTTTTCCTCAGAAGTTAGTAAATGGGGTCCACATTGATGTGTTTATTGACGAAGTTCCGGTTTGAATGCCAGGCCTGTAAGAATTCCCATCCTAGGACAGGCTAAACTGAGACATGCATGGGAATTCCTAGAGGTCTGGTATTCAAACGAGAACTCCGTCAATAAACACATCGACTTAGACCACATTTACCAACCTCTGAGAAAAAGAACCGGAAATGATATCACCCATCTTAACAAACCAAGACACATAAATAGAAAACGGGACAGAACACCAGCACTTCAAAAATGCTCACTGATGTTTCCTAGCATGGTGACAAAATGTCTGCGAACAGACCTACCAGCCCAGCAAGCAAACTTACAACCTGAACATCAACCCGAGCTACAAACCTCAAATCGTAAACAATAGTTCACTCCTCAGCCATTTTTAGCACAGTTCAGTGCAGGTGTAGGATGTAGCACCTGCCCTTCACTTCCTTCCTTCTCATTATCCAAGACCACGAACAGTGATATACTTGTACTTCTTTCAATTTAGCATATTGTAATTCACTATTCATCAAATGGTAACATCCACAGACAGAGACCAAATGCAGAATGAGTGACCATGTTGCAGCACACCTTAATTCTACCCACAAGCATGAACCTGATCTTCTCTCTGCTTAATATTTTAATTATTCACCTTGGTCCCATGCTGACCTTTCTGGTTATAATCTGCTATGGTGTTCCAGTGAAACTCAACAAAAATTTGAGGAACAATACCTTATCTTTTGATTTGGTACTCTGCAGCCTTCTGGACTTAACATTGTAGTCATTAATTTCAGCTCATAACCATATTTCTATGTTGTTGTACATTTATTTTTATTTTTTCTTTGTTGTACTAGCTTGAGGTTCATCTTTTTTCTTTCTTTATCTCTTCATGTCTCATTTAGATAATTTTTACAGGGCAATTCACACCTCATTTAGACAGAACCTTTGTTTGTTTGGTATGTCCTTTGTGGTTGTTGCTTCACACAATTTTTCATTCTTTAATCTCCTCTGGCCTCTGCCCAAATGTAGATCTCCCACTCACTTTCCACTAGGTGAAAAACTTTTACACTTCTATTTCCCTTCAGTTCTGATGAATGTTATTAATCTGAAAGACTTTTCTCTCACATGCTGCCCGACTTGCTTTGTAGAGTCATAGAGTCATAGAGATGTACAGCACGGAAACAGACTCTTCAGTCCAACCCGTCCATGCTGACCAGATATCCCAACCCAATCTAGTCCCACCTGCCAGCACCCGGCCCATATCCCTCCAAACCCTTCCTATTCATACACCCATCCAAATGCCTTTTAAATATTGTAATTGTACCAGACTCCACCACTTCCTCTGGCAGCTCATTCCATGCACGTACCACCCTCTGTGTGAAAAATTTGTCTCTTAGGTTTCTTTTATATCTTTTCCCTCTCACCCTAAACCTATGCCCTCTAGTTCTGGACTCCCCGACTCTTATGTGGGAGAGTAACTCAGCTTGGCCTTTCAAGCTTGCAGGACGTGGGTACCTGTCCTTAGTTGCGCTTGAGAAGGTGGTGGTCAACTGTTTCTTGACTGCTGCAGTCAAATGCTGTCATTTCTGGTTGATTTTGTGCTGGTGTGAAATGACATACCTAAGGTTGGTGATGGTGGTGTCTGGGACATTGTGTGTAAGGTATGATTCTGTGAGTAGGATTATGTCAAACATTATTTGACTAGTCTGTCAATTTTGGCAATAGCCCTTGTTGTTAGTAAGGAGGACTTTGCAGGGTCAACAGGACTGTTTTTTCCCTTTGTTCTTATTGGTATCTAGGTCGATGCCAGGCAATCATAGAGTCATAGAGATGTACAGCACCGAAATAGACCCTTTGGTCCAACTTGTCCATGTCGACCAGATATCCTAACCTAATCTAGTCCCATTTGCCAGTACTTGGCCCATATCCCTCTAAACCCTTGCTATTCATATACCATCCAGTTGGTATTGTACCAGTATTGGTGTTACAATTGTACCAACCTCTACCACTTCCTCTGGCAGTTCATTCCATACACGCACCACCCTCTCAGTGAAAACATTGCCCCTTAGGTCCCTTTTATATTTTTCCCTAAACCTATGCCCTCCAGTTCTGAACTCCCCCACCCCAGGGAAAAGACCTTGTCTATTTATCCTATCCATGCCCTTCATGATTTTATAAACCTCTGTAAGCTCACTCCTCAGTCTCCGACACTCCAGGAAAAACAGCCCCTTTTTTGCCCTCCTGAGTTCTCTCTTAAGTATATTCCTACTGCCTTTATAGTCTTCTAAGGATTCACTCGATCTCTGCTTTCTGTACCTGCTTCCTTCTTTTTCTTAACCTCAATTTCTCTAGTCAGCCAGCATTCCCTATACCTACCAGCCTTTCCTTTCACCCAAACAGGAAAATATGTGTCTGTACTCTGGTTATCTCATTTCTGAAGGCTTCCCATTTTCCAGCTGATGCTTTATCTACGAACATTTACCCCCAACCAGTTTTGGAAAGTTCTTGTCTAATACCATCTAAATTAGCCTTCCTCCAATTTAGAATTTCAACTTTTGGATTGGTCTATCCTTTTCCATCACTATTTTAAAACTAATAGAATTATGGTCGCTGGCCCCAAAGTGCTCCCCCACTGATACCTCAGTCACCTGTCCTGCCTTATTTCTCAGGAATAGGTCAAGTTTTGCACCTTCTCTAGTAGGTACATCCATATACACAATCAGAAAATTTTCTTGTACACACTTAACAAATTCCTCTCCATCTGAACCCTTAACCCTTAACAGTTCCTGTCTATCTTTGGAAAGTTAAAATCCTCTACCATAACCACCCTATTATACTTAAAGATAACTGAAATTTCCCTACAAATTTGTTTCTCAATTTCCCGCTGACTATTTGAGGGTCTATAATACAATCCCAATAAGGTGATCATCCCTTTCTTATTTCTCAGTTCTACGCAAATGACCTCTCTGGATGTATTCCCAGGAATTTCTTCCCTAGGTACAGCTGTAATGCTATCCCTTATCAAAGGGGCCACTCCCCCTCCTCTCATGTCCCCCTTTCTGTCCTTCCTGTAGCATATGTATCCTGGAACATTAAGCTGCCAGTCCTGTCCATCCCTGAGCCACGTTTCTGTAACTGCTATGATATCCCAGTCCCATGTTACTAGCCATGCCCTGAGTTCATCTGCCTTTCCTGTTAGGCCTCTTGCATTGAAGTGAATGCAGTTTAATTTATCAATCTAGTCTGGTTTAATTTCTTTGTTGAGGCTTTGTAGTTGTTGATACACTAGTGCCTTGCTAGACCATTTCAGAAGACAGCTGAGAGTCAACCATGTTGCTGTGGGTCTGGAGTTACATGTAGGCCAGGCCAGACCAGGATGGCAGATTTACTTCCTGACAATCAGCAATGAATTAATTGTTGTCATTAGACTCATAATTCCAGATTTGATTTTGCATCCAAATTCAACACCTGCTGCCATGGGATTCAAACCCTGGCTCTCAGAACATTAGCTGGGTTTCTTGATTAATAACCAAGTCATAATACTCCAAGGCCAATACTTCCCCCTACTTGCTCTAACACTCAATAAGATCATGACTAGTCTGATAATTCCAGATTTCAATCACCTTTTACTGCCTTGCTTATCCAGAATTTATCGACCGCTGCCTTAAAAATATTCAAGTACTCTGTTTCCATTGCCTTTTGAGAAAGAAAGTGTTAAACATCCAAGACCATCTGTGAGAAAACATTTCTCCAATTTTTTATTTACTTGTGGGATGTGAGCATTGCTGGCTTGGGCAGCATTTATTGCCTGTCCCTGGTTGCCCTTGAGAAGGTGGTGGTGAGGTGTCATCTTGAACTGCTGTAGTTCATGTGCTGTAGGTACACCCACAATGCCCTTAAGGAGGGAATTCCTTGTTCTGTCTTAAATCAGCAACCCCTTATTTTTAAACAGTAACTCCTAGCTCCCACAAGGGAATACATCCTTTCCATGTACAACTTGTCCGTACCCCACAGATCTTGCTAATTTCGATTAAGTCACCTCTTACTCTTCTAATCTTCAGTGGATACAAATCCAGATTGTCCAAAGTTTATTCAGAAAGCAACCAACCATTACAGGTATTAGTCCAATAATCTGCTCTGATCTGCTTCCAATTTCTTTGCATTCTTCCTTAACTAAAGAAACCAGTACTGTAAACAGATTTGGTCTCACCAATGTCCTGTACACCTGAAGAATAAACTCCCTATTTTTATATTTTTCCTCATAATCAATAATAACATTCTATTCACAATCCTGATTACTTGCTGTACTTGGCATACTAACCCTTATGCTTCATGCATTAGAACACCCAGATCGCTCTGCATCTCAGAGCTCTGCAATCTCACATTATTCAGGTGATCATCAACTTCTTGCCAAAATGGACAATTTCACATTTTCCTACATTCTATTATGTTTGCCAGATCTTTGCTTATTCATTCACCTCCAAATATCCTCTTCATTACTTATTTTTAAGACCATAACACACAGGAGCAGAAATTAGGCCATTCAGCCCATTGAGTCTGCTTCACCATTCAATAATTCAATAACCCCATTCTCCTGCTTTCTCCCCTTGAAATTCAAGAACATATCTATCTCTGTCTTAAATATACTTAATGACCTGGCCTCTACTGCATTCTGTTTGAGGTAAAAAAAAATGCAAATGCTGGAATCCTGTCCACAGCCTTCTGTGGTAATGAATTCCATAGATTCACCACTGTGGCTGAAGAAGTTTCTACTCATTCATTCTAAAGGGTCTCTCCTTTATTCTAAGGCTGTCTCCTCAGGTTCTAGTCTATCCTGCTAATGGAAACATCTTTCCAACATCCACTCTGTCCAGACCTTTCAGTATTCTGAATTATATTTACATTCAAGTCCTCTAGAAATAACTATCAATATTGTATTTACTTTCCTAACTACAGACTCAACCTGCAAGTTTACCTTAACAGAATCCTGTATTGGGACTCCAAATCCCTTTGCACTTCAGACTTCTGAATTTTTTCCCCATTCAGAAAATAGTCTATTCTTCCTACCAAAGAGCATGACCTCACACTTTCCCACATTGTGGCGTTTCTTTGCCAACTCTCCTTACCTGTCTAAATCTTCCTGCAGCCTCCCCGCCTCCTCAATGCTACCTGTCCCTCCACCAATCTTTGTATCATCTGCAAACTTAGCCTAAATACCCTCAGTTCCTACATCTATATCATTAATGTATAAAGTGAAAAGTTGTGGTCCCAACAATGACCCTTGCGGTACACCACTTGTCACTGGCTGTCACCCTGAGAAGGATCCTTTTATCCCCACCCTCTGCTTTCTGCCAGACAGCAAATCTTCCATTCATGCTAGTGTCCTGCCTCTAACCTCATGGACCTTTATCTTACCCAGTAGCCTCCTGTATGGTACCTTGTCAAAGGCCTTCTAGAAGTACTCATCAGTATCATGATAAAAGTTTGCAACCTTCATTCACATAATTTATATTATTTTAAAATGTTGCTCTGCATTTGATCAATCTTTTGAGTGAAAGTAGCATTTTTTCCATATCCAAATATAAATCTACATTTCTGCACTTTGAGAAAGAAATTTGCTTTTTTTGAAAGGTACTAAGCTTAGGCTAATCTAAATTCAGACACAACATAGCATTTTGCACACTTCAGTACTAAACTAGCAGACTTATTCATGACACAATGAAGACAGATTTTAGAAAATGGAACACTCAATATTGTTAAGAGCAACACTTGGATTAAAGATGGGGGTGAACATGCAGTACTAGGAAAGCTACAGGAAGGATCTTATTCCTACTCTCTTTTGCACTTGGCCCAGGAATGCTTGATGCCAGCACAGGGTGAAATAGTAAAAATATTCCGTTCCATAGTACAATTTAACCAGATATATAGGAAGATTCTAGGTCTGACTCACTGTGATACATAAAAACATTTAAATGAAACATGCCTCTTCAACTCCTTTGCCACCGCCACCTGATGTTTTTGGCTGAAGCAAGATGAGGCAGTTTAACAACACAGAAGTTTCATTTTGGGCAAATGTGATATTCGCATTATCATGTAATCCAAATATTTCTGGGGTGTCATTAAGTGGAAGAGTCTTAATGTAATCCAGGTAGCCCTGTTGGAGAATTGAAAAAGATACAGGTTTAGAAGCATCAAGTGCACATTCATGATTTTTGTACATGCAGTGTAAGTCTGTATAAATACATATTTCTACTTAAAGCACCACTTCTGGTATCAAAGGCTAATGTTTTACAAACTAAAATATCACAATTAATAGAAAATCCTTTTGTTGGTTTGTGTAATGCCGAGAGGGCAAGAAGAGAGAGACCCAAAATTGTTTTGTTTAAACCAATAATCTCTTGCTTAAAACCTTCTTAAAACTGGACCCTTTGCTGGACTGATAACAATTAGATGACACTGATCACAGAATGCCAGTTGACCACATTTATAAAAAGTCCTCTGGTCACGTCTGGTCAGAACAAAAACTACATACCATCCTTCTGGAATGCAGCACTCCTTACATTGCACAGATATTTTAGTCAAGCCAACACAAAAGACAAGTAGACTAGACTATGTGGGGTGATGTGGAGTTGGAGAGGAAGTAAGAAATTATATCCCCTATGGTGCCCACCTCTCTCCAAAGGCATCCTGGGTCTGCTTTATGTAATATTTTTAAAATCAACATGTTCAAAATCATTATTACATGCCTTTGGAACTCACAATGTATTAGTCTGGGTTTCTGGATTACTATTCTAGTGATGTTACTGTTACACCAACTCCGCCCTGCAGGGTCTGCTTGACTTTTTAAAATCATGCTGTTCAGAGGAGCAAAAAAACACACCTCTGGAGCAGGTGGGTTTTGAACCTATGTCTTCTGGTCCAGAGGTAGGGACACTACACTGTGCCACAAGAACATCAGGATTTGCTTCTTTTTTTTAATACACAGAGCCTGTTTTATAATTTCTAATCAATTTGATCAGAGATGTTATGGCACACCCCTGGAGCAAGTGGGACTTGAACCTAAGCGTCCTGGCCAAGATAATAGGGAATGGTTCAGTTCCACCTGCTGCAGGATCATGTGATAGCATTGCTGGTCTTTCCCACCACCAAATCACCATGACTTTTAAAAAATTTTTTTTACTATTAGCCAGAGGTATGGATAATACCACTGTACCACAAGAGCCTGTTGGCTTTACTTTTTTTTTCTAATCAACCTATTCAGGGATGTATATTACACACCTTTAGACCATAAGATATAGGAGCAGAAATCAGGCCATTCAGCTTATCGAGTCTGCTCTGCCATTCAGTCATGGATAATAAATTTCTCAACCCCATTCTCCTGCTTTCTCCCTGTAACCCTTGATCATCTTGACAATCAAGAACCTATCTACCTTCATCTTAAATATACTCAATGACCTGGCCTCCACAACCTTCTGTAGCAGTGACGGCTTCTGGCTGAAGAAGTCGCTTATTATCTCCATTCTGAAAGGCCTTCCCTTTAATCTAAGTCTGTGCCCTCGGGTCCTAGTCTCGCCTAGGAATTGAAATATCTTCTCAACATCTACTCTGTAGAGGCCATTCAGTATTCTATATGTTTCAATTAGATCCCTCCTCTTCCTTCTAAACTCCAACGAATACAGACCCAGATTCTTCAAATGTTCCCCATATGTTAAGCTTTACATTCCTGGGACCATTCTCGTGTACCTCCTCTGAACATGCTCCAGGGCCAGTACATCCTTCCTGAGATATGGGGCACAAAACTGTGCACAATACTCCAAATGTGTTCTGACCAGAGCCTTCTAGAGCCTCAGGAGTACATCCTGCCTCTATATTCAAATCCTCTCAAGATAAATGCCATTTGCTTTCCTAACTACTTACTCAACTTGCAAGTTTACTTTGAGAGAATTCTGTACTAGAACTCCCAAGTCTCTTTGCACTTCTGACTTCTGAATTTTCTCCTCATTTAGAAATAGTCCATGCTTCTATTCTTCTTAACAAAGTGCATGACCTCACACTTTCCCATGTTGTACTCCATCTTTGCCCACTCTTCTAACCTGTCCAAATCCTTCTGCAGCCTCCCCACCTCAATACTACCTGTCTCTCTACCTATCTCTATATCGTCTGCAAACATGGTACAAACATAACTGCAGAAGAGGGTCAGACTTGCGTTTGTTTTATTTATTATTTATTTTAATAACCAGAAGTGCTGTTACACAAAACTGAATGACTTTCTCAACAACAAAAGTACTGTGACTTTTTTTTTATTTTTCCTCTTTTAATTATGACCCTTGTTGCCAATTCAGTGTTTACAATGAAAGCAAACCATCAAAAGTTAAGGGGATTAGCGAGAGAAAGAGAAGAGGTTAAATCAAATGGTGTTGGATGGGGAATAAAGGACAAAATCCCCTGTGATGTTCATTTGTCTCTCAAAGCACTGACAGTCATTGATGGATACCACATGCTTCCTTTCCAAGGACACCTTGGGCAAGAACATTACCATGGAGGAGAGGCAGACTGGGTCTGGTTTTTTAAAAAAAATGCTTTGAAGTGCTATTGTGCACAACTCAGTGATCGTCCAAAATCACCATAACTTTTTTTTAGAGTTTATTGTTAAACGACTAACCACCACCAGTAAAAACACCTGTGTAGCCAATTTAATATTTACATGCAAAGCCTATTAAGGAGAATAAAAACAATCAAAATAGTAATGGGGAGGTGGGGAGAAAGGGAAGAGGCTAAATCAAATAGAGTCATAGAAATGTACAGCACGGAAACAGACCCTTCGGTCCAACTTGTCCATGCCGACCAGATATCCAACATAATCTAGTCCCGTTTGCCAGCACTTGGCCCATATCCCTCTAAACTCTTCCTATTCATATACCCATCCATGTACGTTTTAAATGTTGCAATTGTACTAGCCTCCACCACTTCCTCTGGCAGCTCATTTCATACATGCACCAACCTCAGTGCGAAAAAGTTGCCCCTTTGGTCCCTTTTATATCTTTCCCCTCTCACCCTAAACCTAGTTCTGGACTCCACCATCCCAGGGAAAAGGCCTTGTCTATTTACCTTATCCATGCCCCTCATAATTTTATAAACCTCTAAAAGGTCACCCCTCACCTTCCAACATTCCAGGGAAAACAGCCCCCGCCTATTCAGTTCTCCCTATAGGTCAAATCCTCCAACCCTGGCAACATCCTTGTAAATCTTTTCTGAATCCTTCCAAGTTTCACAATACCCTTCCGATACGAAGGAAATGAGAATTGCATGCAATATTCCAAAAGTGGCCTAACCGACGTCTGTACAGCCGCAACATGACCTCCGACCTCTTATACTCAATACTTTGACCAATAAAGGAAAGCATACCAAATACCTTCACTATCCTATCTACCTGTGACTCTACTTTCAAGGAGCTACAAACCTGCACTCCAAGGTGTCTTTGTTCAGCAACACTCCCTAGGACCTTACCATTAAGTGTATAAGTCCTGCTAAGATTTGCTTTTCCAAAATGCAGCACTTCGCATTTATCTAAATTAAACTCCATCTGTCATTTCTCAGCCCATTTGCCCATCTGATCAAGATTCCATTGTACTCTGAGGTAACCTTCTTTGCTATCCACTGCACCTCCAATTTTGGTGTCACCTGAAAACTTACTAACTATGCAACTATGTTCACATCCAAATCGTTAATATAAATGAAGAAAAGTAGTGGACTCAGCACCCAATCCATGTGGCACTCCACTGGTCACAGGCCTCCAGTCTGAAAAGCAATCCTACATCACCATCCTCTGTGTTCTACCTTTGAGCCAGTTCTGTATCCAAATGGCTAATTCTCTTTGTATTCCATGAGATCTAACCTTGCTAATCAGTCTCCCATGGGGAATCTTGTCGAACACCTTACTGAAGTCCATATCGATCACATCTACCGCTCTGCCCTCATCAATCCTCTTTGTTACTTCAAAAACTCAATCCATGTTCGTGAGACATGATTTCACACGTACAAAGCCATGCTGACTATCCCTAATCAGTCCTTGCCTTTCCAAATACTTGTAGAACCTGTCCCTCAGGATTCCCTCCAACAACTTGCCCACCAATGATTTCAAGCTCACTGGTCTATAGTTCCCTGGCTTGTCCTTACTACCTTTCCTAAATAGCAGCACTATATTAGCCAACCTCCAGTCTTCCGGCACCTCAGTGACTATCGGTGATACAAATATCTTAACAAGTCGCCCAGCAATCACTTCCCGAGGGTACACCTGATCAGGCCCTGGGGATTTATGCACCTTTATGAGCACCACCACCTCTGTAATATGGACATTTTTCAAGATGTCATCATCTATTTCCCTACATTCTATATCTTCCATGTCCTTTCCCACAGTAAAAACTGATGCAAAATACTCGTTTAGTATCTCCCCTATCTCCTGCAGCTCCACAATAAGGCTGCCTTGCTGATCTTTGAGAGGCACTATTCTCTCACTAGTTACCCTGTTATCCCATTTGTATTTGTAAAAATCCTTTGGATTCTCCTTAACCTTATTTGCCAAAGCTATCTCATGTCTCCTTTTTGACCTCCTGATTTCCCTCTTCAGTATACTACTACTGTCTTTATACTCTAAGGATTCACTTGTTTTCTCCTGTCTATACCTGACATATACTTCCTTTTTATTTTAACCAAACCCTCAATTTCTTTAGTCATCCAGCATTCCCTACACCCACCAGCCTTTCCTTTCACCCCAAAAGAAATATACTTTCGCTGGACTCTTATCTCATTTTTGAAGGCTTCCCATTTTCCAGCTATCCCTTTACCTGCAAACAACAGCCTCTAATCAATTTTTGAAAGTTCTTGCCTAATACAGTCAAAATTAGCCTTCCTCCAATTTAGAGCTTCAACTTTTAGATCTGGTCTATCCTTTTCCATCAGTATTTTAAAACTAATAGAATTATGGTTGCTGGTCCAAAAGTGTTCCCCCACTGACACTTCAGTCTCCTGTCCTGTCTTATTTCCCAAGAGTAGGTCATGTTTTGCACCTTCTCTAGGAGGTACATCCACATACTGAATCAGAAATTTTTCTTGGACACACTTAACAAACTCCTGTCCATCTGAAATCTTAACTCTTTGGCAATCCCAGTCTATATTTGGAAAATTAAAATTCCCGACCATAGCCATCCTATTATTCTTACAGGTATCTGAAATCTCTTTACAAATTTGTTTCTCAATTTTCTGCTGACAATTGGGGGTCTATAATACAATCCCAATAAGGTGATCATCCCTTTCTCATTTCTCAGTTTCACCAAATAGCTTCCCTGGATGTATTTCCAGGAATATTCTCTTTTAAATACAGCTGTAATGCTATCCCTTATCAAAAAACGCCGCTCCCCCTCCTCTCTTGCCTTCCTTTCTATCCTTCCTGTAGCATTTGTATCCTGGAACATTAAACTGCCAGTCCTGTCCATCCCTGAGCCACGTTTCTGTAATTGCTATGATATCCCAGTCCCATGTTCCTAACCATGCCCTGAGTTCATCTGCCTTCCCTGTTAGGCTCTTGCATTGAAGTAAATGCAGTTTAATTGATTGGTCCTACCTTGTTCTCTACTTTATCCCTGCCTACCCTGACTGTTTAATTCGCTTCTTTTCTCAACTATACCAGTCTCAGATTGATCTCTTTCCTCACTATCTCCCTGGGTCCCACACCCCCAACTTACTAGTTTAAATCCTTCTGAGCTGCTCTAGCAAATCTCCCTGCCAGTATGTTAGTCCCCTTCCAATTCAGGTGCAATGCAAACTTCTTGTACATGTCCTTCTACCCCAGAAGAGATTCCAAAAATGTGAACGCTTCTCCCATGCATCAGCTCCTCAGCTACACATTAATTTGCTCTATCCTCCTATTCCTACCTCACTAGCTCGTAGCACAGGGAGTAATCCAGATGTTACTACCATCAAGGACCTCCTTTTCAAATTCCTGCCTAACTTTTTATATTCTCCCTTCAGAATCTCATTTTCCCACCTTTGTCGTTGGTTCTAATGTGTACAATGACCTCCTGTTGGTTCCTCTCCCCTTTGAGAACAGCCTGCACCCTCTCTGGGATTTCCTTGATCCTGACACCAGGGAGACAACACACCATTCTGATTTTTTGCTGCTGGCTGCAGAAATGTCTGTCTGTGCCTTTGACTACAGAGTCACCTAACACAATTGAGTTGGAGGGGTAAGTAAAGCTCCATGGTGCCCACCTCTCCCTAAAGGCATCGAGAACATTGATGGGCATTGCATGTTCTTTCTCCAAGGACACCCAGGCATAAACGTGACAATAAAATAACAGCAGACTTGGGTCTGCAGTTTTTTTATAATTTAACTTTTTTTTTTCTAACTAACCTATTCAGAGATATTATTGCACATCCCTGGAGCAGGTGGGACTGCAACCCAGGTCTCTTGATCCAGGGGAAGGGACACTACCATTGTGCCACAAGAGAGCCCTGGGAGGGAGGGAAGGGGAAGGAGACCCTCCCATAGTCTCAGTCATATGACAAACTACTCATTTGTTTGAATCGCTGTTAATTACAGAGCTTTGACTTTTGTTCATATGTATATTTGTAACTTAAGAAGAGAACACATGACATTAGATTGCAGCTAAATGGCTGGCTTTGATCTCAATATCTTGCATGTCTGGTTTCTGGAAAGACTTTTAAGTAATTTGAAATTTGCAACTAGCTTCTTTCCTTTCTCTTTTCTTTGATGTACATGTTTGTGACTGTCTATCAAGAACCATTTGCCTGGACTCTGAATGCAATGATAAACCCTCCCTTGTTTTAACCCTAAAGAATTTGCTATTGGTAATTTTAAATTGCACTTCACAAACAGAAAAAGAGGAAAATAAAAGAAAGAAAGTAAATAAACCAAACCCTGTTACAGACTGGAGAACAGGACAGTAAAATTAATTAAATTCAATTAATCTCTCACTCTTTTATCTGTGAAAGCACTTATAGAGATTTACCTTATAATGTATATCAACTCTCCACCAAAAGGAGGTAAACATAAAGACTGTTAACTTGGCTCAATTCCTCAATTGACAAAGGTCTTCCAGTTTAACTAGATCTGCATTTAAGAGTCAGCCACACAGATTCCTGAAGGTGTCAGCACAGCAAGACTGAATAGTGAAGAAGGCATACAGGATGCTTGCCTTCATTGGCCAGGGCATAGACTATAGGACCAGGGAAGTCTTGTTACAACTTCATAAATCATTGCTTAGGCCACAGATGGAATACTGTGTGCAGCTCTGGAGGCCAGTGTATCGGAAGGACGTGATTGTACTAGAGAGGGTGGAGAGGAGATTCACCAGGATGTGGCCTGGGATGTAAAGCCTCAAGTTAAGAGGAGAGATCGGTTAGGCTGGGTTTGTTTACCTTGGAGCAGAGGAGGCTGAATGGGGATCTGAAACAATGAGAGGTAGACACAGGGTAGATCGTGAGAATCATTTCCCCATGGCAGAAATATCGAAGACCAGAGGGCATAAGTTTAAGATGGGGAATAAGTACATTAGAGGGAATCTGAGGAAAAGATTTTTTTCACCCAGAAGGTGGGAGAAGTATGGAATGTGCTGCCTGAAAAGTCAGTAGAGTCAGGTACTCTCACAATGTTTAAAATGCATCTCGACAACCACTTAAAATGCCAGGGCATAGCAGGCTATGAACCAAGTGCAGGTAAATGGAATTACTGTAGTTTTATGTTTGTTGGTCAACATAGACATGGTGAGCAGAAAAACCTGTTTCTATGCTGTATGAATCTACAACTCTATGACATTACAGTACATCTGTAGGTCAAACAGTTAAGAATCAAAAAGTGGCACTGGAAAAGCACAGCCGGTCAGGCAACATCCAAGAAGGAGGAGAATGGATGTTTCAGGCATAAGCCCTTCATCAGGAATGTAGAGGAGGTGGGGGGGGGGGGTGACAGTTCAAAAGGATGGTGCTGAGTATGAGAGTTGGATCTGGGATGAGGTGGGGGAGAGGAGATGAGGAACTTGGTGAAATTGACATTGATGCCGTGTTTTGGAGGATCCCAGGGTGGAAGATAAGGCGTTCTTCCTCCAAGTGTCGGGTAGCTTGGATTTAGAGGTGGAGGAGGCCCAGGACTTGCATGTCCTTGGTGGAGTGGGAGGTGATAGTTGAAGTGGTCAGCCACAGGGTGGTGGGATTGTTTAGTGCATGTGTCCCAGAGATGTTCCCTGAAACGTTTCATGAGTTGGCGTCCTGTCTCCCTAATGTAGATGAGACCACATCAGAAGCAACAGACACAGTAATGAGGTGTTTGGATGTGAAGGAAAGTCTTTGCTGAATGTAGAAGGATCTTTTGGGGCCTTGGATGGAGGAGAGGGGGGAGGTGTGGGCGCAGGTTTTACACCTCTTGCGGCGGGGGTGGAGGGTGGATTGGTGGAGAGGGGGATTGGTGGAGGGGGTGTGGATCTAACAAGGGTCTGGTGGAGGAAATGGTCTCTGCAAAATGCCAATGGGGTGGGAAAGGAAATATATCTCTGGTGGTGGGGTCTGATTGTAGCTGCAGAAATGATGGAGGATAATGGGCTGTATCCAGAGATTACTAGGGTTGGAGGTGAACACCTGGGTGGTGATATCCTTGTTGCAGTTGGAGGGGTGGGGTTGAAGGATGGAGGTGCAGGAAGTGGAGGAGATGTGCTGGAGGGCAGTGTTGATCATATGGGAAGGGAAATGGCAGTTCTTGAAATAGGAGGCCCTCTGGGATGTCCTGGAGTGGAATTCCTCCTCCTGGGAACAGAAGCAGTGGAGGCTGATGAATTGGGAGTAAGAGCTAATGTTTCTATTGGGGGGGGGGGCGGAGGGGTGGGAGGAGCTGTAGTCCAGGGAGCTGTGGAACTGTAGTCCAGGGAAATAGATGTCCACGTCCATCTCAGTTGCTGGAAATGGAGATGGAGAGGTCCAGGAAGAGGAGAGTGGTGTCCAAGATGGTCCAGGTGAACTTGATGTTAGGGTGGAAAGTGTTCATGAAGTTGATGAACTTGTTCAACCTCTTCGTGGGAGCATGAGGTAGTGCGGATAAAGTCGTCAATGTATTGGAAGAAATGATTGGGATGGTGCCAGTGTACGTGCGGAAGATGGACTGTTCCATGTATCTGATGAAGAGGCAGATGTAGTGGGGCCTCTGCAGGTGCCTATGGCTACCCCTTTGGTCTGAAGGAAGGGAGGATTCAAAGGAGAAGTTGTTGAGGGTGACGACAAGTTCAGCCAATAAAATGAGTGTGTCGGTGGAGGGGTACTGGTTGGGTCGGCGGGAGAGGAAGAAATGGAGAGCTTGGATGCCTTTGCCATGGCAGATGCATGTGTACAGGGACTGGATGTCCATGGTGAAGATGAGGCATTTGGGGCTGGAGAAACGAAAGTTATGGAAGAGGTGGAGTCCCGAATGTATGTGGGAGTTCCTGGACCAAGAGGTACAGGAAGGTGTCAAGATATAAGAGGAGTTAAGTTTGGTGGGGCAGAAGCAGGCGGAGATGATAGGTTGACCAGGGCAATCAGGTTTGTGAATTTTGGGTAAGACGTAGAATGGGGTGGTGTGGGTTTCCGGCACTATGAGGTTGGAGACTGTGGATGGGAGATCCCCTGAAGTGATGAGGTTGTGGTTTGGGAGATGATGGTTTGGTGATGGGAGGTGAGGTCGTGGTCGAGGGGGCAGAAGGAGGAGGTGTCTGTGAGTTGGCATCTGGTTTCAGTGGTGTCGAGGTTGAATAAGAATGGCAGATTTCCTTCTAAAAGGACATTAGTGAACCAGATGGGTTTTTTTGACAATTGTTACATGGTTGCCATTCAGCTAGTTTTAAATTCCAGATTTTTTTATTGAATTCAAATTTTACCATCTGCCTTGGTGACATTTGAACCGATATTCCTAGAACATTAGCTTCGGGTTCTGGATTATTATTCCACTGACTGGTGACATTACAGTGACACAACTGCCTCCCCAACAATTCAGTGACACAACTGCCTCCCCAACAATTCAATGATAATTGTACTTTATTCTCCCATGCCCCTTTGATGCTGAAGGTTTGCCACCAGCTGATTTGAGGTATATCAGGTCTATGAGCTTACAGCTCGATGCAGTCTAAGGACTCCATTAAGGAAAATCTGTAGGACATTTTAAAATAATATACACATTGGTTGCATTCAATGTACTTTTAATGTGAAATTCTCCAGTAGAATAACTACTGAAGTAATCTAGTTTATCCTGCTCTCCTTTCTTAAGCAGAGATCAGACATTGGCAACCCTCAGGTTTACAATACAGTCTGCCTTTGTAATAATGTTGAAAAATTGTGGCGGGGGTGCTGTTATTTCCTCAGCCATGTGGTGAAAACCATCAGAATTCAGTGCCATATCCACTTTAAACTTTGCTATTTTTATCAGAAACATTTATTTTTTTCTACAGTCATTTCTCATAAGTGTTCCACATCCTTCTCTAATGCAGCAGGGCATTAATTTGTCAAAAGTTAATTATATCCAAAATTCCATTATTTTTCTTGCCAAGAAAACTGTAATACTGTATACAGAAACAGATTTTGTGGCAGTAATGGATTCATAAATTTCTGAAGGGGATTGTGAGATTTATTTTCTAGCAGGGTCTGGGAAAATGTTGTGCCTTTTTGTGGTTTGCTTTCTAGCCATTTGGAATCTACTGTTATTATACCGAAATAACCATACATAATATATTTTGGAAAGGCCTTTGGCGAATTAGGTCTTACACTCTTAGACTTTCATTTCATCACTTCCTGCTCTTGGTTCAAAAATTTGCTGAAAATTTATCTCTTTGTCAGATTCTTCGTTGACCCTACAAACATTCCCCCTACTCAGTGTCTGTTGGATATACAAATTCTTTAAACGTCCGTGATTTTTTAAAATGGTAAAGATGCAGTTTTACTTTGAATTTCCTGGCTCTGACAAAAATGTTCAAACAAAGCCAACTTGTAACAATTTTCCTTATCTTCAGAAAAAAAGCTCCATTAAACGTAATATCAGATAGCATCTGGGCAAGCACTCATAATTTACAGAAGCGAATAAAAGTATTAAATGCTGAACGTTAACAGCTTATAAGTCTTAAGTCATCTTAAATATTTTCTGTCTCAAATTTATATGCAAGAGATAAGAAAATAACAACTAATTCATTAATATAACTTTTAGCCTTATTTTCCAATCAAACTGGACTCTGACAGGCTCAAACTTAATTGTTCAACTAATCTGTTGCCAATGGAAATAATTATTAATTGGGAATGTTAAAACACTGCCACGTGGATAAAAATGTTATGATCAGCTTAAAAACAGTGGCATTTTGAAGAAAGACTTACAGTCCCATTTTAAGAGTCTCAAAAATATGATTATGAGTTTTAACATAGGGAAAAACTGGAGCCATTTTGTAACAATGGTACATATTAAAAAGTTTTTAATATTAATTTGTTTATGGGAACGTGATTTTAATTTCTGGTAAAATGGTGAATAAATGGGTCATGTGATTTTCTGTGAACTTTGTTGACAACAAACCTGGTTGATTTCCTCGTTAAAGGTTAAAGTGGTGGCCAGGTTGCTTTACTATGAAAAAAGTGCTGATGGTGGATAGATTGTTAGTCTCCAAGTCCAGGGAATGCTAGGAATATCAGGTTTTGTATATGGTTATATTGTAAACTGTATAATTCCAAGACAGAAAGAAGTTGGGGTTCTAGAAGGCAGCTAATTAGCATTTCTACTCGAGCCACTTAAGTTGGCTTTGAGTAAGGAAGAGGACATATGAAGCCATTACACTGTCAGCGGACAGGAATTTTATAACAAATCCATGAACCTATAACAGATCAGACTGCAAAAATCTGAAAGACAGTAAAGAGAAATATGGAAGCAGCTAGTTCTGCACCTTAAACAGAGAATATTGTGGTCTTGTCAGTCACCACTTGACTACAGGAAAGATCTTAATTCATCTCTCATTATCAAAGTCAGTTCTGGGAATAAGAGTTGCTGAGCTGGGAATGGAAGAGAAAAGCAAGTAATTCCACAGGAACTTAGAACTATTTTGGACTGATCCATGGAGAATGAAGTGTCCATTTAAGAGATAGCGAAAAGTATAACAGTGAAGGAAATTTCTCTTACTGTAAAACCTAGTTCGGAAATGTTTTCCACGGTAGCTTAGATTATAAATTGCTTACTTAAGAGTGTTTAGACCATGTAGCTTTTAGTTTAGTACATTAAAGGTCTTAAAATTTGAAATCTGAGTGATCTCCCAGTTAACCACCAAAACATTCATATCTTTCTAGATATTATTGGTCTCAACGGTGCACAAATTAACAAGTAATGAAATGATTTGCCATCTTTTGGTTGTACAAAAAAGTGGAGTAATTCCTGTTCTTCAAATAGTAATATATGACCTGCAATATGTATTTGAACAAGCATATACAGCTGTCATCAAAAAGATGAAAGTTTATTTTGTTTAGAATAGCTATCAGGAGCTTACTTATCCAAGGTTGATGATGGAACAGAGTTATAGATCAGTTATGATTAACTGAATGGCAGAACCAGCCCAAGAAGATGAAAGGCACCTACAATAAAAGCAAAATACTGCAGATGCTGAAACTTTTAAAATGAAAACACTAAATACTGGAAATCCTCAGCAAGTTTGAAAGCATCAATTGTGAAAGAAAGAGTTAACATTTTGAATTGAATAGAATTCTTCTTCATATTGAAGAAAGGTTGAAATATGGTAAGTATATATGACTCCTATGTCAGAGTGGCACTTTCAAATGTCAACCAGTATTAAGCCAACCTTTGGAACTGTGAACTAATTTGCTTCTGGGTCGAGATAAACGTTATCCTAGAAACTTGAAGGAACTGATAATGTTAGTATTAGTGTTAATTTTCAAAACTCCCGAGATTCGGGAAGGTTTTGTCAGATTCAAGAGTAGCAAAACTAATACCTTCAGAAAGGTATTCAGAAAGGGAGGGAGGGAGGGAGAAAACAAGAAGCTTTAGACCAGTTAACTTGATGTCTGTCATGGGAAGGTATTACAATTGATCATTAAAGAGGTTATAGCTGAGCATTTAGAAAAATTCAAAGGCAATCGGGAACAATCAGCTTTATTTTGTGGAAAGAAATTCAATTTTAAATAATTCATGAGACTTCTTTAAAGGAGTAACACGTATTATGGATAAAGTAGGTGTACTTTTTGCAAGGTTTGTGAAGGTTTGTAGCTCAGGTTGAGGTTTAGGGTGTAGGTTTGCTCACTGAGCTGTAGGTTTGATATCCAGACTTTTCATTACCTGGCTAGGTAACATCATCAGTGGCGACCTCCACTGGTGTGGAGGTATACTATAGGTGTACTATAGTTGGATTTCCAAGCGTCATGTGATAAGGTGCCACATTAAAGACTATGCAGAAATTATAAGCTCAAGGTGTAGGGGTAGATTGCATGGCTGGAAGAAAAACCAAATATGCTTAAAAGTGTCTCTGAAGAGCAGGATGCAACACATTGAGTCCCTCGAGGTCTGTGCTAGGCCTCAAATTTTTATAGTTTGCATCAATGATTTCGAAGAAGGAAACAAAGGCATGGTAGCTAAATTTGCAAATGACACAAAGATAGGAAAGCCTGTTGTGAAGAAGACATAAGGAGTTAGCTGATAGATATAGACAGATTGAATGAGTGGGCAAAAATCTGGTGGATGGAGTATAATGTGAGCAATAAGATGTTGTTTACTTTGGCAGAAAGAATGAAAAAGCAGAGTATTACTTAAATGGAAAATGACTTTGGAATTCTAAGGTACATTGAGATTATGTATTCTGGTCCTGGAATCGCAAAACATTAGAATAAAGGTACAGTAGGCATGTATTCAAGAAGGCTAATGGAATGCAATCCTCTATTATAAGAGGAATTTAACATAAGACTAAAGATGTTAGACAGAGCTAGAGGATCAACCATGATCATATTGAATGGTGGAGTGGGCTCAAATAGCTGAATAGCCTACTCTTGCTGCTAGTTTCTATGTTATATTTCAGTTCTTCTGGGCATTGGCGAAACCCCATCTCGAATACTGTGCACAGTTTGGGTTTCCTTATTTAAGGAAGGATATAAATGTATTGAAGATAATTTAGAGGAAGTTTACTGGATTGATTCCTAGAACATATGTGTTACCTATGAGGAAAGATAGACAGTATTGGGTTGTTTTCACTGGAGTTTAGAAGAGTGAAGTTGACCTAATTAATATCTGTAAGATCCTGAAAGAACTTGACAGTGTGGGCGTGGATAGGATGCTTCCTCTTATGGGTCAGTTCAAAACTAGGGATCACTGTTTTAAAATTAGATGTCATCCTTGTAGGATTGAGACAAGAAGAACTGTTTTCTTTCAGAGGGTTGTGAGACTTTGATACCCTCTCTGATTCAGAAGGTGGTGAAAGTGGGGTCATTGATTCCTTTTAAGACAGAAGTAGATAGATTCTTGTTTGGCAACGAAATCAAGACTTTCTGGAGTAAATGGGAATGTAGAAGGTCAGTATTGATCTTATTGAATAAAAGAGATGGCTTGTTTGGCTGAATGGCCTACTTCTGCTCATTGTTAGTATGTTTGTAATATCTTGAAATGGAACTTTGTATCCTGAAATGGAACATGAACACACACTCAACAGAGAATGCCACAAATTTAGGCAACTTGTTTCTTAGGGATGACTTTTTGATTTTTCATTCATTTCTTCAAAAGAGAAGAAGTAATCTCTTTAATTTACTATCAGTTCAGAACAATGATCGTAAATATGTTAATGTTAAAAACTTGCTTAGATACATTCATTGTAAACAATGAAAAGATCAAATAAAAACAGTATCTTTAAAAAAGTCTGCACTTGCCTCAAGTTCAATCTCAGTATCAATCTGCCTGTAGATTCCAGATTCAGAGTAGATAAAACCTTGTTCTAGAACGTCTGAATTATAAAAGTCTGCCAAAATGTTCATTATGCACCGCCTGTCCCAGTCATCCGTCACACGACCTCCGTAATTAATTTCCCCAGCTGTATACTTCAGTACCTATGAGGTCAATGCAGCAGGCTATTAGACTGTTGGTACAATCCACCAAATTAGGTTATGATTTGTTTAAGAACTAGTACCTTTTTTCTCTTTCCAGTAGATGAAATTTGAGATCCAGGCACTTACCAAGATAATAAAGTCACCTGCTACAACAGTTTTGAACAAACAAAATGAACTTGAGTATAAAATGTTAGAAAAGGAAAACAACTGACAAAGATATATGTACGAGGTAAATATGGAGAACAAACTATGGTGAAGGGCCCCCCAGAGCACATGAAATAGTAGATATAGTTAAGACAGATCCCATGGATTTCTCAACAACCCACCCAGACATCAGTGATACCGCATTTCTTCAAATTTCATTAAAACTTTGTCCTTTACAAGAATTCTGATTCTTCAGTTTGAAGATTTAGCCTTGAAATTTACTCCTGCCACTCCATCACTGGTTGTTTCAATGACTGCTCACATCTAGAAAGTTGAATTTTTTTTTCCTGCAACTCTGCTCCTCTGGCTACTTGAGGCTACACTCAGTCTTTGTCGACTGTACCAAGCAATTACTGTTTATGGGCTTCCTTCACACCAACTGTCAGCTATCAAATGGCTTTTGGAACTTTAATGTAACCCAGCACCTTAAAGTCAACTGCAGCATTTTAGCTGTATGAAGACACCTTCTTTGGCTACTACTCTCTGCAACACAGACTCAGTGGCTTGTTAGCACCTTCTGAGCTCTTCAGCACCTGCTCCGTGGGACACAGATGGGATAGATAAGGAGGAACTTTCTCTATTAGTAAAGGGATCACAGTTAAGTAAAGAGCAGGAGGTTTAGAGGGGAGTTGAGGAAATTCTTTTTCACCCAGATGGTTGTAGGAATCTGGAACTCACGGCCTAAAAGGGTAAAAAAGGTGGGAACACTTAAGATATTTAAAAACTATTTAGATAAGCACTGAAAAGCATACAAGGCTACAGTCCAAGAGCTAGACAGTAGGATGGAAAAAGATGGATATTTGATGACCACTTACGACATATTGGGTTGAAAGGACTCTTTTTGTGCTGTAAAACTCAGTGAGTCTGTCTCCTGAGCCTGACTGCAAGGAAACTACAAAAATAAAAACAACTTGAATGGAACATGTAGAGCTGTGATGCATTCCATTCATGCTCTGGAACTCTCAAATCTATCAGGAAATTGACTTCTTCCAAGAGCCCAAACAATGCAATTCATATTTTCACAATACTACTGTATGCTGATAAAAACTCAACGTACTTCAGGCATAACAGCTTATTATCAGATTCACAGTATCTGGGTAAGCATCTTGTTCTTACCAATTTATCATAATGTACAAACTTGTGAAGGTGAACATCAAGAAATCAGAACAGCAATGGCAATTGGCTTTTCCAGCTGATGACCATCACAAAGTTCACTCCCAGACTTGCTGTCTGAGTCCCTTTTGCATTTGATGGGCTGACAAGTGCTAAATATGATTCTTGCCAGACAAATGCCAGGCAATAACCATCTCCAATAAGAGAAAATCTAACTATCGATCTTTGATATTTAGTGACGTTACCATCACAACCAACATTCTGGGGGTTACTATTGACAAGACTGGACTGTCCATATGAATACTGTGGTTATAAGAGTGGGTCAGAGGCTATGAATCCTGCAGTGAGTAATTCATCTCCTAACTCCCTTGCCTGTCTATCAACTACAAGGTACAAGTATGATGGAATACTCCTCATTGCCTGGATGAGTGCAGCTCCAGTAACACTCAAGAAGCTTGAAACATCCAAGTCAAGGCAGCCCACTTGGTTGACATAAAAATCCACTCCTTTTGCCATAGATGGTCAGTAGCAGCAGAGTATGCAATGTGCTGCAGAAATTCACTAAGGCTTCTTAAACATTATTTTCAAACCCTTGACCACTTCTCTTTAGAAGGATAAAGACAGCAGATACTTGGGAGCACTACTACCTGCAAGTCATCCTCCAAAAGACTCACCATCTTGACTTGGAAATATTTCACCATTCCTTCAGTGTTGCTGCGTCAAAATCTTGAACCCACCACACACACCCCCAATGATATTGTGAGTTACCTACAGAACCTGGGCTGCAGCGTTTCAAAAAGGCAGCTCAAGGGCAATTAAGGATAGACAAAATATACTGGCTCAGCTAATGATACTTATATCATGTGAATGAATAAAAGCAATTCTTTGATAGACAGTCTTCAGGCAGTTACACTGAGCAGAACAATTCTAAGCTATGGTGCTGATTCTGAGGATCTAAAATCTGGATTTAGGACATTGTCAGGAGCAATCATTTAATACATGACCTTACTAACAACAAAACGGCTTCTTATTGCAAGTAACATCAAGTAACATAATAAGGTGGCTTCTAGGCTGCAAATTGACACTGTGTTTAAAATAGCTTTTTACCCTGCTAAAAGCTGCATTCCTGAACTAACTGAATCAAAGATCAGCAGACAATGCTTCCTTCACAGCATGGAATTAACTAAACTAGATCGGACATTACTAACCTTGTAGATGGCCTTCCTAGTTGCAGAGAGATAAAATGTGCAAAACAAAGTTGGTTCCCAGGAAATATCATTGGGTTAACTGACTGTTCATAATGTGATTTTATTACATTTATTGGATTTGCTCTGTAACTAAGGCTGTACTATTTCTTAAGAACCATATAAAATTATCTTTGTTTTAAGCTATTTTGTGCAGTTTATCCAGGGGACACAGATACCCCTGTGTTGCTGGACAACCTTAGCCCAGCCATTAGTAAAGTGTGAAATCTTGCTCAACCAGACCGAACTGCTAGTGTTTATTTGACCGATCGCGGAATCGAGAGACCCCCTCCCGTGGATAAAGATCTTCAATTCTTCTATCTTACCCACTTTGACTTCCTGCAACCAGAAAAAATATAACTCTGTACTTTGCAGTTCCAATTATAAATGTTCGCACACACCTTAAAGGGCAGCTCAGTATACTCTTCCAGGAACATTTTTAGTTGGCTGATGCAGATTCGTAAGTCTCCATCTGTGAATTCATAGGGAATATTGAAACCAAGAGGCCCAAACTTCCTACGTTCTAAGGTTATTCCATGGAATAAACATAAGGAAAACAGGAGAGCCTTAAAATCTGAAACCTAAAATTAAAGGAAAAATTGTAAAGTTTTACTGTAATGACAAATTGAGTTGATGTTTCATAAGGACATAACCTGCAGTTTCTTATTTCAAAATTCTATCAATCATTAGAGGAGCTGTGGGCAAAGATTATCTGCTTGTCACTATGTTTTGTAGTTACCATACTTAATGGGAGTCAAACAGTATGGAGGGGAGGTACAGAATTAATTGATGTTTACTTGGTGCGATGGAAAACGATACATAATTGGAGGGGGGAAGGCAATATCAGTGGGATGAGAACGGATATGCACCAGGTAAACATGACAAAGATTGGTAGGAAAACTGCAAATGAACCACCTTGAAAGGTGCGAGAGTTTCGATGACTAATACTAATAAGTAAATGTGGAAATTGTGGAGACAGTTCTTATAGATACAGGGGTGGTACCAGAGAACTGGATAAAATGTGATATCTTGGTTATCAAAATGCTTTACATTTTAATATTGCTTGGAGGGATTATATTTTGAAGGGTTGTGAAAAATAGATTTATTTCAAGTTTTGTGGAAATAACTGGAATTTTTTCTTTAAGAGGTATTTGAAAGTTTACTGCAGACATTGGAGATCTTTTAAAAATAAAGTTTCCTATAAATCAAAGAACTGGGGCTGTTTTATAACAGTGACTGGTCTCGTTTTATCTCGTTCAGTTCAAAAAAAGGCCTGTTAAGAACCCAATGAGTTGGAGGAAAGCTTGTTAAGAACAAACTGCCCAGTTGATCTCTCTCTGAAAATAAAGGCCTCTGGTTGAGTTCAGGGATAAAATTTATCGCTCTTTTTGGAAGAGTGATTGAGGATCAAGATTGTCCTTCCTGAACAAGCTCTGTCTGCAAGATTTCAGGGACAACTGTGTGTAATTTGTGACTTGACTACAGCTGTCAAAACTTCAGAGCAACACACTTTGGGACATCCTATGGTTATCTTTTGCCTTCAAGAATAACTGATTGGCCAAAATGCATTTTTTCCAGGAAGCCATTTCTGCAGGGTAATTATTTTTCTTCAGAGTGTGTTTTTGGATGTGTGCATTATGGATGTTTAGAGAGATAACTAATTTTATTTCTATGTTATTGGCTTTATATGTTAACCAAATATTGTATATTTATTGACTCTTTATTTTGATAATAAACCAATAACCGTGTTTACTAAGAAACCTGGTTAATAGGTCTTATGGTTTAAAACATGATTTAGAGAAAGTTATTACATTTGTTATCATGGTAACTGGGAAAAGTATTTTAATTTTATGTTGTGATCCATTAAGTATTGGGACTGGAGGGAATCAATCTCAGTCAAAAAGGATTTAAGGATAAACCCAGTAATTGCAGGCCAGTCAGTTTAACCTTTGTGGTAGGAACGTTTTCGGAGACAATAATCCAAACAAAATTAACAGAGAGGACTAGCATGAATTTATAAATGTAAATTGTGTTAATGAATTTTCATGAGTTTTGATGATGATGTGTAAATGAATTTCCAACAGGCTTTTTATGAAATTGCCACATAACTGGATTGCCAATAATGTTAAAGTTTGTGGAATAAAAAGGGACATAATTGCCCTCACGGATAGAAAGTTAGCTATATGCCAGGTGTTCCCCCCAGCAATAGCTTTCTTAATATATATTAATGATTTAGACTCAGGTGTACAGGGCACAATTTCAGAATGTAAAGATGACATAAGCTTGGAAATATAATGAACTGTCAGGAGGGTAGAGGGACAACTAGAGTCAACTGCATTGTTGTGGGCCTAGAGTCACTGCTGGCCAGACTGGATATTGATGACAGATTTCCTTCCCTAAAAGATATTCATGAAATAGATGGCTTTTTACAACAGTTACTGAGCCCTACAAGTATATAAAGTGGTAGGGAGGAGGCAAAAGTATTTTTTGGGCTCTTGCAGACTAAGGAGTATGAAATTGCAGTGGGAATTTAGAAATGGCAGAGACAGTTTAAAAAAAAGACCTGTAACTGATTTCACAATAGAAAGCACATAATTAGTATCAAAATAATGGTGAACCAAGGGGATATTGAGTGTGAGGAGTGTATGCTAATTCATATCAGTAGCGTAATGTACTAGAGAACGTTATGAAGTAAAACCAACAAAACTCTTGGACCTGATAACCAACATCTTAATGTCTTAGAAGAGGTATCTTTCAAGATATTTGATACATTCATTGTGATATTCCAACGTGTATTTGTTTTGAGAACAATCACAGTAAATGGAACCTGATGGGTCACAGCCTAAGAGATTAAAAGAAATAGCTACAGAACCAGAAGAATAAACTTCCAGAAATCCTTAGATTCTGGAGAAGTCCTAGAGTTTTGGAAAACAATCGCTGAAATACCTTTGCTTAAAGAAGAAAGAAGACAAAATAAAAGATAACAAAGACCGATTAGTTTATCATCTGTTATTGGGAAAATGTTAAAATCTATGATAAAAAAAAGTAACACAAGAGCATTTAGAAATACATAATATAATCAGGCAGAGTCAGTATGGCTTCATGGATGGAAAATCATGCCTGACAAGTTTATTGAGATTCTTTGAGAAGCAACAAGCAGGATAGATAAAAGAGTGCAATATACTGGGATTCTCATAAGGCATTTGGTAAGGTATCACACATTTGTCTCCTTTAAGAGCCCAGGCTGGTGGAGGTAATATAATAAGATGGATAGAGGATTGATTACCTAAAAGAAATCAGACAGTTGGGATAAGGGTCATTTTTAGGATGGCAACTTGAAACAGTTTCAAGGGACTATTTGGTGTGGGGGAGGGTGTGTGTGGAGGTCACAACTATTTATTATAAATGTTGTTGGCTTGAATGAGTAAAGTGAATGTAGTATAGCTAAAATTGCAAATGACACAAAAATAGGTGGGAAGGCAAGTGCTGAGCATTACACAAAGAATCTTCACAGGGATATAGACTGGCTAACTGAATTCGCAAAAGCTTGGCAGATGGGATAAAATATGGAAAGAATTTGAAGTTATGTATTTTGACAGGAAGAAGAGAAGAGTTGAATATTAATTATTCAGTATTGCGAGTATTCCACATAATTAGAACCATATACTCGTAATAAAATATTAATTATAAATTTACCTTCGAACAAGAGTTCAAGAAATCATTAGTGAGGTTCGTGTAGGTTTTCAGTAAATTTGCTTTTATTCCCCTTGGTGGTTCAATTGTCATCTTAGAGCCATTTTGCAGGATTGACACTGGAAATTTATTGCTTGGTAAACTAGTCAGCCAAATCCTGAAGTCTCGATGAACCTGGATATTAAAACAAAGAACACGTGATTAATCCTGAATTTTCATACATAAAATCAGTCAAGCACACACATAGCCACACTTGGTATTGCAAAATTCAAGACTGAATGCCTCCTAGGACAAAATGTTGGGAGTGAGCCTACCTTTTCTCTAATAGTTTTTTTTTAAGCAGTTACTTAATAGCAGTTGACAGGCTGTTAACTGGTTTATGATGAGACTTTCTTCCCCATCTGGAGGTGCTGCTTGATCAAATAGCCAGCACTTCTCCAGTCCCCACAGTGCTACCAGGAGAGGTAGTTACTGCTAGAACAGTTACTGCACCCAGTCCTTGACCCTGAAGATCCATGGAGTAAGAGTTAAAGTAACTTGAGCAGTGGGTATTGCTGTGGTTAGGCTAGAAGACCTGGCAAGCAAAGGACAGCTGGGGTAGACAGGGCAGTGTAGAAGGAATATGGTGGATCATATTGTATAAGGGGTTAAAGTTCATGTTACATTGGCTCCACTCATTTTACTGATGTCATATATAGGTAGAGACCAGGAGTTCTCCTCTAGCTTTTGGAGAGAACAGATGCATCCATAGATCCCTAAGGTCATATTAATTTTGACTGACAAAATGTTTTTGTATTTATTGCTATCATTCAATAAACCTTCTTGCTATCTTAGAACAGGACCTCTTCTGCCAATACTCTATGGTGGTGTAATACTCCACCATTAATCCAGGTACCAGGATCCAGACAAATGAGACACACTGATTTGGGGGATGCTGGCAGAGAAGGATCATGGAGGTACTCTAATGAACCTAGATGGCCTCTTAAGCAGGCCTCACCTTCTTGCCACCAACGATCCATATAAGCTTTCAGGTTGGTTGCTTGTCATGGGCCCTCCTGCCACTGATTAAAATAACTTAATCAACTTGGTCAGGCATGTCATGACATGTATTACCTCAGGGGAGAGGGGACTTGAAATCAGATCTGCTGACCGAGAAATGGGGACATTACCATGGTGGCACAAATGCCTTGCCCTTCCATTAGTTAAATCCCAATGGGGGCAAAATGAGGTTTGTAAGTGACCTTTAATTAAATAAGGATTTCAATTAGCCCACAGGCAGGTGGTCTTCCTGGTCAAATTATTACAGGGGTAAGAGGTGGACGGTAGCTGGCAGGCATAGCACCCATGAACTTTCACATCAGTTAACACAGAAACGTAGAATATAGGAGCAGAAGGAGGCCGCTCCGTCATTCATCACGATCATGACCGATCGTCCAACTCAATAGCCTAATAGTGCTTTCTCCCCATAACCTTTGATCCCATTCACCCCAAGTGCTATACCTAGCGGTCTCTTGAATACATTTAATGTTTTAGCATCAACTGCTTCCTGTGGTAATGAATTTCACAGGCTCACCACTCTTTGGGTGAAGAAATGTCTCCTCATCTCCGTCCTAAATGTTGCACCCTGAATCCTCAGACTGTGACTTCTGGTTTTGGATGCCCCCAACCTCGGGAACATCCTCCCTGCATCTACCCTGTCTAGTCCTGTTAGAAATTTATAAGTCTCTATGAGATCCCCTCTCACTCGTCTGAACTCCAGTTAAAACAATCCTAACCTAGTCAATCTCTCCTTATAAGTCAGTTCCACCATCCTTGGAATCAACCTGGTAAACCTTCATCGCACTCTTTCGAGAGCAAGAGCGTCCTTCCTCAGAAAGGGAGACCAAAACTGCACACAATACTCTAGGTGTGACCTCACCAAGGCCCTGTATAATTGCAACAACACATCTTGGCTTCTATATTCGAAACCTCTCGCAATGAAGGCCAACATACCATTTGCCTTCTTTACTGTCTGCTGCATCTGCATGCTTACCTTCAGCACAAGGACACCCACGTCCTGCTGCACATTTCCCTCTTCCACTTTACAGCTATTCAGGTAGTAGTCTGCCTTCTTGTTTTTGCTTTCAAAGTGAATAACCTCACACTTATCCAAATTATACTGCATCTACCATTGATTTGTCCACTTAACCAACCTATCCAGATTGTGCTGAAGGATCTCTGCACCCTTGTCACAGTTCACCCTCCCACCCTACTTGGTATCATCTGCAAACTTTTTATATTTTATTCCCTTATCCAAATCATTAATATATTTTGTGAATAGCTGTTAAATTGTCAAAAGGCCACATGGGTCGGGATGGATGTTCATAAAATCCAGCCCACAGTGATTATCCATTGATGGACAGATTGTTTGATTTCACCATGTCACTGCTTCCAATTTTAGGCATATATAGGTTGCAGCTTACAATAACGACTACATTTCAAAAGTGCCTTTTTGGCATCCTGAGTATGTAAGAAGCAGTGCTTGAATAGGAGCTATTTTCTTTTAACAGAATGAATGTTAGGTGCCATTTAAAATAAGAAGAAAATAAAAGGAATTTCTTCCCATGACAATGGACAAGTGTTGTGGGCAACTGATTTGGAACTGTATTAATGGAAATCAGTATGCAGTATCCCACTCTTTCAGCAACATACAATATGACATCACATCAAGTGACCAATGTTCAAAACATACTTCAGTGGCTTTAGGATGCCTTCAGGTTAAGAAAACGCATCTATGAATGAAATTCTTTAAAAGCCCAAACGAGTAAGTAAAGCAAACTAATTTGACCCATCAAACACATTTCCTTCACTGATTTGTTGTATCTGGATGTAAAAGAATGCTGCTTAATGTTCAAGCAGATTAAAATTTATTGCTGCTTGCTATTTTTGAAGACTGTAGATAATACACTCTACTGTCTGTTGGAACATAGACTGTTTCTTCGGTATTAACACTTAACAATTGATTGTTTTGTTGGGTTAAAAGATAACTATCTTTTATAAGGTGATGTACACTAACAGTTACTTAAATATAGGTATGGCAAGTAAAGGTACTTAATGTTTCACAGAAGACAATAGATCTAATTTTATTGAATTGGTCAGTGTTGTTGAGTCCAAGAAACTCTACCTAACCTATTCCATCTTCCGTAGGAAAACTAGGCAAACACTCCTGGGTCAATTTGAGGGACAGATTGACCAAAACTATAGAATTTCTTTCTACATTCTTTACATCGTCCTTGATCAGTTGAATTTATAAAGATGACACTTTCATGACTCCAGTAGTTTCCACACATTCATTATCTCTACATTTTCTTCACAATCTTCAATCTTGTTTGTAAAGAGCTAGTTATCAAATTGTATTAAAAGGAGTGAACTGATATCTACACATAGATTATTTATCCCTCTTCATATGAAATCAAAAAAATCACCTTGTCAGGATCCACAGTTTCAATAAGTCTCTCCAGAGAAGGCATCCAGCTCGGGGCCAGATGACAATTTTGAAAAAACACCCATTTTCCACGTTCCATAGAATTACGCATCATAGCTTCTGCCCTAGGCCCCTGTGAATAAAAGGAGTTCAATTTACATTTGTGAAAGAAAACACTTCCTAAAAATGTTACATTGTTAAAGCACATTTCTGGGTTTTTCAAAATGCTTTATAAATTCTTGCTAGTTTTACACTAGACCAGAAACTTAACCACCATGATTATCGTGTTCAAAAATAGAACTTGGAGACTCAACAAATCTGGCAGCATCTGTGGAGAGAAAGCAGAGTTAACATTTCGAGTCCTGTTCAGTTCTGAAAAACGGTCACCGGACTCGAAATGTTAACTCAGTTTTCTCTCTACAGGTGTTGCCAGACCTGCTGAGTTCCTCCAGCAATTTTTGCTTTTGTTTCAGATCTTCAGCATCTGCAGCTCTTTCATTTATCGTGTTATTGTTTAATCTTGCCTGCATAATGGTAATCAGCAAGAACCCCCTAGAGGCAACGAGACTGCATAGTCAAGTTCTATTTTGAATATTTTTGCTTACCTGTCCCTGTCCTAGTGAAATGGCACTCAGTTTTTTTGAAAATTTCATCTCTTCTGCAAATTTATACAGGTCAGCTGCAGGATCTGTGCCTGGCGATAGCACAAATATTAATGGAATGCTGGGAGCTGAATCTTTAAAAACTGTGCTCAGATCAGAGGTCTGAAAGAAACAACAACTTTTAAAAAACCATACTGTCAGAAATACCTTATCAACATCAATCAGCTGATCCAATCAGAATATATTTTGTTTGTTGATGGCATGTGGGCAAGTCTAGCAATTTTTGCCCATTCCCAATTATCCCTGAGAAGATGGTAGTGAGCTACCTTCTTTAACTGCTGAAACCTATAAGGTGACGTTAGTTTTATGACACTGTTAGGAAGGAAGTTCCAAAATTTAAATTGTTATATATTTCCAAGTCAGGATAATGCATGTGATTTGGAGAGTGGGTTGCAAATGCTGGTATTTGTGCATGAACCTGGTGGTAGAAGAAATTTTGGTAAGTTGTGGCAGTATATCATGCTGCAGCCATAGTATGCCAGAGGTCAAGGGACTGAATGTTTAAGATGCTGAATAGGGTACCATTCCAGCAGGCTGCTTACATGGGATGCTGGAAAAGCGCAGCAGGTCAGGCAGCATTCTTGGATGCTGCCTGACCTGCTGCGCTTTTCCAGCAACACATTTTCAGCTCTGATCTCCAGCATCTGCAGTCCTCACTTTCTCCTGCTTACATGGGATGTGTTGAGTTTTTTTAATGTTGTCGGAACAGCGCTCATTCAGCAGCAGCAGAACACCAGGGTTATAAATAAATAAAATGTGTGTGTAGAGTATTAGAGTAACTGGATCAAGGTGTAAACTCTAAATAATATCCTTTACATACGTATAAAAAGGATCAAACTGAGGAACTGCAGGTGCAAATTCAAGTAGACATGATTGTAGTATGACTGCAAAATAGTCAGGTGTGGGAACTAAATATGACAGTTTATAAATTCTGCTGGGAAAAGGTGAAATTGTAGAAAGAGAGAAATAACTAACGATGAAAGATGATATTTTCAATGATAAGTGAGAATAAAATTAGTGGTAATCAAAAAGATAAGACTTTTTTTGCAAAATAAAACCATTGAGAAGATTTTAAGATTGTAGTAGATGCTGTAAATAGGTACCCTGTAGTAGCTGTGTTGTGGTAGATTGGAAAAATGCAGATATTAAGCAAATGGAGTGCAAAGACAGAATGGCTTTAAACAATTAATCAAATAGCAGGTGACACAAAATTTGGAAGTATTGTGAATTGTAAGGATAATGATTAACCTCAAAAGAACATAGGCTAGTGAAATGGGAGGACGTGTGACAGGTGAAATTTAATCCAGAGAGGTGAAATATGTTCCTTTCTGATGGAAGAACAAGGAGAAGCAGTGTAAAACAAAGGACTCAGTTCTGAAAGTAGTACACAACTTAGAGATCTGGGGATTTATGTGCACAAATTAGGGACTGTTGCAAAGAAGGTGGGGCAAATGGTTAACATGCATACAGAATTCTGCTCTTTAAGAATAGAAGCAGTAAATACAAAATGAAGTTATGGTGAACCTTTAAAAATTGCTGATTTGATCTCAACTATGTCCAGTTATGGACATCACAGTTTAGGAAGATTGATAGAAATTTAAAAAAATGCAGAGTTATTGATAGATTAAGGGAACAGAGTGAACTGATAGATTAATATAAGCACAAATGTGAGGTCACCCAGTTTGAATGAAAAAGAGGATCGAACAATTTAGTTTCTAAATGGTGAAAAGCCATGAGCAGAATATCCAAGAGTCCAGGTACACAGATCATGAAAAAAATCATGAACAGGTAGGGAAATAATTATTTACAATCAGGCTGACCTTTATGGTTAGAGGACTGATATATAAAGGAGTCAGAATCATGCTACTGCTATACAAGTTTAGACTACATTGGGATTACTGTTGCAAGCACCATACCAGAAAAGTATCTTGACCTTGGAGGGATTGAAGCATAGTTTTAACAGAATAACATTTGGATTCCAAGTGTTACATTACAAGGAGAGATAACACAATCTTTGCAATTTAGAATGTTCAGAGAGGAAGCTTTCAAGATACCCGTAAAAACATTTAGGGTAGAGAGAGGTAAATTGTTTCTGCTGGTTCAGGAATGTAAATCAAAGAAGCATAATTTACCAAAACTGAGATAAACCTTTTATGAGTGAAATTAGAAAATATTTCTATACACAAAGCATAGTATAAATTTGAAACTCTCTTCCACAAATGGGCGGCACGGTGGCACAGTGGTTAGCACTGCTGCCTCACAGCGCCAGAGATCTGGGTTCAATTCCCGCCTCAGGCGACTGACTGTGTGAAGTTTGCACGTTCTCCCCGTGTCTGCTTGGGTTTCCTCCGGGTGCTTCGGTTTCCTCCCACAGTCCAAAGAAGTGCAGGTCAGGTGAATTGGCCATGCTAAATTGCCCGTAGTGTTAGGTAAAGGGGTAAATGTAGGGGAATGGGTGGGTTGCGCTTCGGCGGGTCGGTGTGGACCTTGTTGGGCCAAGGGCAAGTTTCCACACTGTAATGTAATCTAAATCTAAAAAAAAATGACAATTAATGCTAGATCAATAATCAACTTTAAACTGAGAGGGCTAGGTCTTTCTTAGCCAAAAGTATTAAAGGATATGGAGCAATCATAGATGTATAGATTTAGATCAAAGATTAGCCATGATCTTCTTGAATGGCAAAACAGGCTTTCGGGGCTATCTGGGTTTCTCCTGCTACTACGTTCTTGTTGCAATTATACCAGACTTTATTTTAATGAGTTTCCAAGACTCTTTCTCAAAACTTGTAGGAGCCACATTATAAAAAAAAATTAAGTCCTATTGTTGTTAAGACAATCATACACAAGTTGCAAAAACTTAACCCAACCACCTACATCTCACAAAAGTGCAGCATAATTAACCCTGTCCATTCAATTGGAGAGCTGCTTTTTAGTGCACAATTAACTCAGCATAAAGTGGTCATGGCAGTTGAAATGAGCAGAAACATTGCTGGAGTATAAAACCAACAGCTAATCTGATCCCATTAGCTGGATTCACCCATTCCATTTTATTGAGTATTATTCAAATAATTTAAGTTGTATTATTAGCTCAGCATTGAAATTTTTGAAATTAAACAATAAACAACAGAATGTAGATATATTGTTCTGTTCAGAAATGTTATTACACACTCTCTGGAGCAGGTGGGACTTGAAGCCAGGCCTCTAAGGCTTAGAGGTAGGGATGCTACCACTGCATCACGCGAGTCCCAATAGTAAAGTTTATAACAGATTGTTCAGCATCTGGAACAGGTAGATAAATGCTGGGTCCTAGCTTAGTTTCCCATTCAAAACTTAGCCCACCATACTCATTTGGATGATAGATGATATAACTTCACAATAACTCCCAAAAAGCATTCGAGAGGAATTGCTGTAAATACTGTGGCTACAAGAATAGATCAAAGACTGGCTAGAAATTCAATGACGATTAGTTCCCCAAGGCCTGTCCAAGGCACAAGTCAGGATTGTGATGGAATATTTCCAACTTGCCCAGAAGATTGCAGACCCAACAATACTCAAGAAGCTTGATACCATCCAGGACAAAGCGGCCCACTTAAAAGCAACTCACCGCATCTACTGTAATAATTCAGCAAGATTAGTTTACAACACTTGACGTCTAGGACTTAAATACACAAGAGCAGCACATACATGGGCACACCACCATCCTTAAGTCCCCTTCCAAGCCATTCTCTCCATCCTGATTTGGAAATATATCACTGTTCATTCACTGACACTGAGTCAAAATCCTAGAACTATCTTCTTAAAGGCACTATGTATATTCCTACACCCCAAGGTCTACACTGGCTTAACAAGACAGCTCACCACCACTTCAGGATGGGAAATAAATATTGGCCTAATGAGCAATACCAATATTTCATAAATGAATCTTGTTTAAAAAATGCAGAAAGTTGTTTGAATGTGGTACTTGCCACTGCATAAAGTGGATTACAGAAAAAGGAGAAGTACATTTATAAGGAAACTATATAAACACAAGGGGGATAAAGGATTGGAAGATATGGTGTTAGTGTTGGATTAAGGTGAGGGTAAACAAGTGAGAAGGAAATGTAATGATAAGTGTGGAGCCAAATATGCTATAAACTCTTTAATTCCAAGTTCATCTCCAGCATTAATTTTGCTTTCATTGCTCTAAAAATCTAAAACATAACTTATGAAAATAACGTGCTACAAATGTAATTATAATAGCAGCCAAACTCAAATAAATATGAAGCAGTAAGACTGACCTGAGGCTCAATAAACCTCTGGCCGAGATGAAGTGCCACAAAATCCTGCATGGCATTGGTGACTTTGTCCAGTCGAAGACAACGCATAATAAGCAGTCTCTGAAATGAATTTGTTTCAGTCTCTAAATCTGCTGGCAAAGGTTGTCTATAAGAAAAAAATGTTTAATTTTTTTTGAATGCCACCATGTAACCCAGGCCAACTTAACATGTAATTGTTTAGTCACAAGTTTGCTTTTCAAATATCAGTAGGCAATTATTGTAAGACTGGTAGCTCCTGATAGGATGGTACTCTTTTGCCAAGATCTCCTGGTTGCTGCTGTTCTTCTAGTCAATTGTTAGAACTATGCCATCATGAGACTCATTTGTTCAGGGGGCTGTACCCCTGTCAATCCCATGATGTTCCTTCTATGCTAGTTAAAACCAATCTGAATGTAGTCCAGAAAACAGCACCAGTTAATGCAATGAACAGCATTCAGGTATTAATAGGTAGCTTTAAAATACCATAAGAAACTAATAGTTGTTAAACTGACAAACAATTGAGATGACACATAGAGATAATTAAGAATAGCTGGTTTAGCACAGAGTTATATAATTGTAGATGGGGAGGGAGAGAGAGAAGCTGACGAGTGTAGAGACGTAAGTAGTTTGGGGAGGGTAGATGGAGTATTGGGGAGGACCAGGAAACAAAGGAGATGGAGGGTTTAGGGAAGACTGTCCAGGACAGCAACAGAAAACAGTCTCCGGCTCACTGGGGCTACGGAATGTTTTGGTATATGCAGATGGCTCCTGTGGCCATGTAAATTCACTGCCTTCCTACTGGCCCTGCACATTCTGATATCAGCCCTAGATGGCACTAGCAGCCTCTGTACACAAATTGGGGTCAACAATCTGCTATGGACATCATCAAAGATCCATCCCAACATGGTAATGCTCTCCTACAACCTCTTCCATCAAGCAGAAGATACAGAAGCTTGAATACACACACGAGCAGGTGCAATGACAGCTTCTTCCCTGCCATTATTAAACTGAGAATGGACTCTGTATCTTCAAATAATGCTGATCTTGTTAATGTTGATCTTGCTTTGCACACGTCCTGTGTGGTGTAACCTATAGTTTTTCACTTTATGATCTGCCTGTACTGATTACAAACAAAGCTTTTCACTGTACTTAGTTAATATGTGACAATAAATCGAATCAAATCTTAGTAAGATTTATGTAGATGAATATGCAGATAGCTATTTCAATAAATTAATACTTAAAGATCACCTGTGAGGTTCTTGACTGTCAAAGATTTCTTGGAAATCATCCAGATAGTTTACAAAATCTTCTATAAAGTTGGCAAAGTGCATCAGATTAGTAAGACTCTGGATGTCCTTCCATGCTCTATCTGACAGCCAATCAGAGGCTGGGTTGGGGACAAGTGTTTGGATGCTTCCTCCAGAGAGAAGGTAATGCCATTCATCCTATTCAATACATTCAAATTAACATGGGTCATTACTACAATATGAATAATTAGGAAAATAAAAATTAGAGAATCACCACTTGGCACATCTCCAATCCACTTACAATGCCGCACTTTATAGTGCACCAGTACCTTTCATTGGAATGCTGCCTCCAGTAAATCATCTTTAATTAAAAATGAGAAAAAACAGGTTTAAAATTCTCAGTAGACTGGATATGAAAAGTTAACCTGCTGGAAATCTGAAATATTCCTTTAATTTTTGGCAATATTTTGCCTGGGCATTGGTGAGAAAGTTGGGAAAATAGGGTGAGATAGGTGGTAAGGAGACTTTTGATGTTGAGATCAAGAAGTCCGATTCTCCAACAAAGTGCCTATTGACAAGATAAGAATCTTGCTAAGAGTGGTGAGAGAGTATGCATCAACATTGCATTATTAGTTAATGGCAGCTTGTTTAATGCAGTTTCCTATTCTACCTAGTCTAAAGATGTGCAGGTTAGGTGAATTGGCAATGCTAAATTGCCTGTAGTGTTAGGTGAAGGGGTAAATGTAGGGGACTGGGTCTGGGAGGGTTGCTCTTCGGAGGGTAGTGTGGACTTGTTGGGCCGAAGGGCCTGTTTCCACACCGTAAGTAATCTAATAAAAAAAATCTAATACTTCTGGGTATAAACTAGTCAGCGGCAATTCCAGACATGAAAGTGATTCCAGCTTGCCCTTGCTCTCCAGCCCTTCATCTTGGATATCAGTTACACCGTATCTCAGGATGTCATAGCTGACAGCAGCTATCAGTCAAGGGACTTGGGCTGGTCAGTTGGCAACTTGGGAGGGTCAGGAATTCTCCTTTTGGGCATCAGGAGCCAACTGTTAGGAATCCCACCCAGACTTGTCTCTTTTTGTCCCTTGAATGAGGTAAGAGGAGGGATGAAAAGTGACAGTGTAAGTCTTTCGTGCTGGTGCCAGTAGAGAAAAGGTGGTAATTTGTGAATGAGTAGGCAGCATAAAGGGCATCCAATAGTGTGGGCAGATGGCTGAGAGTGTGTACAAGCATGTTGCATGTATTAGTAAGAGTGGCAGACCAGATTCCTTGGTGGGAAGTGTGCATAGTAGAAGGGATAAAGTGACTGTGAGACAACAGTGTGAAGATGATAGCACTTATCCTTGTGGAGTGTAGAAGGCAATTGATTTTCCTCCTGCATTACGAGCATAACTTCAGACCATGGAATCAGCACTGACTCAAATACCAACCTCAGATCAGGACAGCTGCGTCTGGTTTCCTCTGCCAGTCCTCTGCCAGAAGAGAACAGTCCTCCTCTATGCCAACTTATCCACCAAGACCTCCAGGTCACAGTCTGCAAAGTGAGGTGCCAATTTCCCACTGTCCTTCAAGTCTGGGATAATTCATAGGTCTTGTGCAATGCAGCTCTGGCCTGAAAGTGCTTGACCTGGTACGTGGGCTGATATTTAGAAATGGTGCCAACACCAGGAATCCTGGTGTGCCCCAGCAAAAGTGAGTCCTTCAAGAAGGATATGGCCAACGAGTGCCTTTAGGGTGGGTGCATGAGTTATGTTTAGGATGATAGCATGAGAAATTTCACTTGGACTCACAGAGAGAAACCCTTTTGAAACTTGACAAAATTGATGCTTAGAGTCAAGATTAAAGTAGTGCTGAAAAAACACAACAGGTCAGGCAGCATCCGAGGAGCAGGAAAATCAATGTTTCGGATAAAGCCCTTCATCACGAGTGATGAAGGGCTTTCACCCAAAACATTGATTCGCGTGTTCCTCGGCTGCTGCCTGACCTGCTGTGCTTTTCCAGCACTACTCTAATCTTGACTCTAATCTCCAGCATCTGCAGGACCCACTTTTGCAAAATTGATGCTTAGCTGATTTCTGGTAAAATTCAATCTTCTGTGTCTCTCTCCACAGATACAGCCTGACCTGCTGAGCATTTCTAGCATTTTCTTTCTATTTTATTTTCATTTTGTTTCTGAGAACTTAATATTTCTTTTCTTGCAGATGCTCAGTGAGCTGCAGATTCCATGCCTCTTTTTAAATTTTTCTTTTAGATTTCCAATTAAAGTATGTTTTTCTATTTTTCATCAGTCACAAAATAACTACATGCAGATTAGTTGTGTTACTGTACAAGGCAGTGTGCTCCTCGCAGTCAGTACTTTCCAGTGCTGACTTTGCCAGTGTATTCAGCCTCAGTGGAAACACAGTAACTTTACTGGGAGGCATCTGCAGTCCTACAGACTAACTCCTCTGAATAAAGATCTTCTGATCAATTACACATATGTCCTTTCCAGCGGGCAGAGGGAGACCTTTATCTCTGCAGTGTCAGCTAACTTGAAACCCGTTCCTGAGATAGAAAGAAGGCATCTTTTATGATCTCAGGACAAGCCAAAGTGTTTCAGAGCAATAAAGTCCCTTCAAAATTTAGGGATAAATTTTACGTTTTATGGGTTAAGTCCAAGTTGTGTTTAGTTTTTTTTTGGAGGGTTCTTTTGCTGTGATGTTTGGTGAGTTTTCTTAGCCTATTTTATTGAACTAGCCTTGTTAATTACCTACCATGTTCCTACAGTGTCAGTTATATTTGATTTACACCCCATTTTACCACACACCATTCTCAGAACAACTCGTCACCAAAAGACTAACATCTCTTTAAAGGCACTACCTTTAAAAGCCCACTGTATACCCAGACAAGCACTGTTAGTCTGCAGTTCTTGATATGTGCCCTGGACATGGTAGATAAGGGAAAATCGATGCTCCCTCTCTGCTGGCATGGGCCTGGAGGTCCTGCCAATGCAACTTCTTTCTCCCCCCAGGACTAGCAGTGGAGGCCATGAGACCAGACCATGGCCGTCTTGTCCAAAGTTACCCAGTTACAACGGTTCTGAAAGAATGCCCAGCGCTGTGGGAAGAACGTCATTCATCTTTCAAATGTGCCAGCATAAGTGCCACCATCTTACCTCTGATATTTCACACATACTCCATTTCTGCTCCAGAACCAAACTCCCACCAAGTCTCATGCTCTATCACACTCACTATTGTCTGCAATATCATCACCACTGGCGGTCACCGCCCAATCTCTGAATCCACTAACCCTGTATGCCCTCTGTGCTGCCTACTCATTTCTCCAAGACACCTCCTTACAGGTATGCAACAGCTATACTACCCACTTTCATCTCCCATAATTCCAGGACAAACCAGTCATCAAAGGGTAGGAAGTGTCAGGATAGGTGGTACCTATCATCCAGCTCCTAATGAGTAGACTCAACTGCCCTGAACAAGGCCCAAACTAGTACCAGTTGTTGCCCTTGACTTACTGTATAAGAACCCCTTGAGTGAAGGTTGTTCCCCTTGATGATTTGAGGCATGCTGACAACCACATTAAGCTTCTGAGCTAAACAGCACAGCAAGCAGTAATATGTTTGATATCTTTTGCTGATGGGACATCGTGGGCTGCACTACCAACTAACAGTGTAATCCTGCAGCATTTCTTAACTTTGTGTTCAGGAACATACATCCAGCTCATGGACTGGATCAGCTTGCATCTTTGGCTTGTTTGCTTTCTGTAAAAGCGCTCACTCACTGTGAGCCTACTTATAGAGTCATAGATTCATAGAAAAGTACAGCACGGAAAAAGACCTTTTGGTCCAACTCGTCCATGCTGAACAGATATCCTAACCTAATCTAGTCCCATTTGCCAGCACTTGGCCCATTTCCCTCTAAACCCTTCCGATTCATATAAACATCCAGATGCCTTTTAAATGCTGCAATTGTACCAGTTCCACTATTTCCTCTGGCAGCTCATTCCATACATGTACCAACCTCTGTGTGAAAATGTTGCTCCTTAGCTCTCTTTTATTTCTTTAAACCCTTCCTATTCATATAAACATCCAGATGCTTTTTAAATGCTGCAATTGTACCAGTTCCACTATTTCCTCTGGCAGCTCATTCCATACATGTACCAACCTCTGTGTGAAAATGTTGCTCCTTAGCTCTCTTTTATTTCTTTCCCCTCTCATCCTAAATCTATGCCTTCTAGTCTGGACTCGCCCACCCTAAGGGAAAGGCACTGTCTGTTTGTTCTATCCATGACTCTCATGATTTTATAAACCTCGATAAGGTCAGCCCTCAGCCTCTGACACTCCAGGAAAAACAGCTGCAGCCTATTCAACCTCTCTCGCTATAGCTCAAATCCTGGCAACATCTTTGTAAATCTTTTCTGAACCCTTTCAAGCTTCACACCATCCTTCCAATAGGAAGGAGACCAGAATTGCACACAATATTCCAAAAGTGGCCTAACCAATGTCCTGTTAGCCGCAACATGACCTCCCAACTCCTATACTCAATGCTCTGACCAATAAAAGAAAGCATACCAAAGGCCTTCTTCATTATCCTATTCACCTGCTCCACTACTTTCAAGGAGCTATGAACCTGCACTCCAAGGTCTCTGTTCAGCAACACTCCCTAGTACCTTACCATTAAGAGTATAGGTCCTGCGTGATTTGCTTTTCCAAAATGCAGCACCTCACATTTATCTAAACTCTATCTGCCACTTCTCAGCCCATTGGTCCATCTGATCTAGATCCCATTGTACTGAGGTAACCTTCTTCGGTGTCCACTACACCTCCAATTTTGTTGTCAACTGCAAACTTAGTAACTATGTCTCCTATGTTTACATCCAAATCATTTATATAAAATTACTTAAAGTAGTGCACCCAGCACCGATCCTTGTGGCACTCCACTGGTCACAGGCCTCCAGTCTGAAAAGCATACCTCCACCACCACCCTCTGTCTTCTATCTTTGAGACAGTTCAGTATCCAAATGGCTAGTTCTTCCTGTATTCCATGAGACCTAACCTTGCTAACCAGTCTCCCAAGGGTAACCTTGTCGAATGCCTTACTGAAGTGCATATAGATCATGTCCACCACTCTGCCCTCATCAATCCTCTTTGCTATTTCTTCAAAAAACTCAATCAAGTTTGTGAGACATGATTTCCCATGCACAAAGCCATGCTGACTATCCCTAGTCAGTCCTTGCTTTTCCAAATACATGCAAATCCTGTCCCTCAGGATTCCCTCCAACAGCTTGCCGACAACTGAAGTCAGGCTCACTGATCTATAGTTACCTGGCTTTTTCATACCACCAGTCTTAAATAGTGACACTATGTTAGCCGACCTCAAGTCTTCCGGCACCTCACCCGTGACTATCGATGATACAAGTATCTTAGCAAGAGGCCCAGCAATCACTTCCCTAGCTTCCCACAGAGTTCTAGGGTACACCTGATCAAGTCCTAGGGATTTATCCACTTTTATGTTTTTTAAGACATCCAGCACCTCCTCTACATTATTCAAGATCTCATCATCTATTTCCCCACATTCTATATCTTCCATGTCCTTCTCCACAGTAAACACTGATGCAAAATACTTGTTTAGTATCTCCCCCATCTGCTATGGCTCCACACAAAGGCTGCCTTGCTGATCTTTGAGGGGCCCTGTTCTCTCTCTAGTCACCCATTTGTCCTTAATGTATTTAAAAACCCTTTGGATTTTCCTTAACCTTATTTGCCAAAGCTATCTCATGTCCACTTTTTTACCTCCTGATTTCCCTCTTAAGTACACTCTTACTGCCTTTATACCCTTATAAGGTTTCTCTCAATCTCTCCTGCTTATACCTGACATATGCTTCCTTTTTTTTCTTAACCACAACCTTAATTTCTCTAGTCATCCAGCATACCCTACAACTACCAGCCTTTCCTAACTAGGAATATACTGCCTCTGGACTCTTGTTATCTAATTTTTGAAGGCTTCCCACTTTCCAGCCGCCCCTTTATCTGCGAACAACTAGCCCCAGTCAGCTTTTGAAAGTTCTTGCCTAATACCGTCAAAATTAGCCTTCCTCCAATTTAGAACGTCAACTTTTAGATCTGGTCCATCCTTTTGCATCACTATTTTAAGACTAATAGAATTATGGTCGCTGGCCCCAAAGTGCTCCCCCACTGACACCTCAGTCACCTGCTCTGCCTTATTTTCCAAGAGTAGGTCAAGTTTTGCACCTTCTCTAGTAGGTACCTCCACATAACAAAACAGAAAATTTTCTTGTACACACTTAACAAATTCCTCTCCATCTAAACCCTTAACACTATGGCAGTCCCAGTCTATGTCTGGAAAGTTAAAATCCCTTACCATAACCACCCTATTATTACTACAGATAACTGAAATCTCCCTACAAATTTGTTTCTCAATTTCCCGCTGACTATTAGGGGGTCTACAATACAATCCCAGTAAGGGGGTCATTGCTTTCTTATTTCTCAGTTCCAACCAAATAACTTCCCTGGATGTATTTCCATGAATATCCTCCCTAAGTACAGCAGTAACGCTATTCCTTTTCAAAAATGGCACTCCCCCTCCTCCCTTCCCTTCCTTTCTATCCTTCCTATAGCACTTGTATCCTGAACATTAAACTGCCAGTCCTGTCCATCCCTGAGCCATATTTCTGTAATAGCTGCGATATCCAAGTCCCCTATTCCTAATCATGCCCTGAGTTCATCTGCCTTCCCTGTTAGGCCTCTTGCTTTGAAGTAAATGCAGTTAAATTGATCAGTTCTATCTTGTTCTCTGCTTTGTTCCTCCTGCCCTGACTGTTTGACTCACTCCCTTTCCCAACTGTACTAGTCTCAGATTGATCACTTTCCTCACTATTTCTCTCCCCCCCTCCCCCGACCCTACTAGTTTAAATCCTCCCGAGCAGCTCTAGCAAATCTCCCTGACAATATATTAGTCCTCTTCCAATTTAGTTGCAATCCGTCCTTCTTGTACAGGTCATTTCTACCTCAGAAGAGATTCAATGATCCAAAAGTATGAACCCTTCTCCCATGCACCAGCTCCTCAGCCATCCATTCATCCACTCTGTCCTACCCTCAGTAGCTCGTAGCACCAGGAGTAATCCAGATATCACTACCTTTGAGGACCTCCTTTTTATATTCCTGCTTAGCTCTCTATGTTCTCCCTACAGAATTTCATCCGTTTCCCTTCCTATGTTGATGGTTCCAATGTGTACCACTAATCCAGAATCTGGTTTCCAGCATCTGCAGTCATTGTTTTTACCAATGTGTACAGTAACCTCTTGCTTGTACCCCTCACCTTTGAGAATATTCTGCACTATCTCTGCGACATCCTTGATCCTGGCACCAGGGGGGCAATACACCATTCTGATTTTTCGCTGCTGGCCACAAAAGTGTCTATCTTTGTCTCTGATTATACAGTCCTCTATCTTGGAACCCGAAATACCCCTCATTACATTATAGCCTGTATTGATACTAGAAGCTTGGCTGTTTGTGCTACATTCGCTTGAGAGTCCATCACCCCCTACATTTTCCAATACAGCATACCTGTTTGAAATGGGGACAGCCACAGAAGACTCTTGCACTACCTGCCTATCCCTCCTACCTTTTAACCCATCTATGTGACTGTAACTGTGGCTTTTCTCCCTTCCTATTACTGCCATTCATCACACTCCCTAACTCTTATAAATTCCTCATTGCCTCTAACTGTTGCTCCAACCGATCCATTCGATCTGATAGGATTCACAACCAAATCATTTCCTGCAGACATAATCCTCAGTAACATGTAAACTCTCCTAAACACCCACATCCAACAAGATGAGCATATCACTCCACTAAAGAGCATCTTTGCTCCTTCACAAACTATAGAGCCAGAAAATAGCACCATCGTATTGCTCTTAAAGAAAAACAGTGCTCCAGGCTAACTTAATACATATGGTTTATATTTTAAAAATGTAATCAAGAGACAGATTTCAATAAACTTCAATCAAGAAAGAACCTACTCTACTCACTACTGTAGATGTACAGCAAGGTACTAGGTAGGAATGACTAGGGTAGGAATAGGTACAGTCAAGGATAGTAGTGGGAAGTTGCGTGTGGAGGCTGAAGAGGTTGGGGAGACACTGAATGAATACTTTTCGTCAGTATTCACTCAGGAACAGGACATTGTTGCCGATGTGAATATTGAGTCACAATTAATTAGAATGGACGGCTTTGAGGTATGTAGGGAAGAGGTGTTGGAAATTCTGGAAAGGGTGAAAATAGATAAGTCCCCTGGGCCTGATAGCATTTATCCTAGGATTCTCTGGGAAGCAAGGAAGGAGATTGCAGAGCCATTGGCCTTGATGTTTATGTCCTCGTTGTCTACAGGAGAAGTGCCAGAAGATTGGAGGCTAGCAAATGTGGTTCCCTTGTTCAAGAAGGGGAGTAGGGATAACCCTAGTAACTATAGGCCGGCGAGTCTCACTTCTGTTGTGGGCAAAATCTTAGAGAGAATTGTAAGGGATAGGATTTATGAACATCTGGATAGGAATAATGTGATCAAGGATAGTCAGCATGGTTTTGTGAAGGGCAGGTCGTGCCTCACAAACCTTATTGAATTCTTTGAGAAGATGACTAAGGAGGTAGACAAGGGTAAAGCGGTAGATGTGGTGTATACGGAT
>NC_057727.1:65106340-65112221 GCF_004010195.1 Chiloscyllium plagiosum
TACAGCAGGATATAGAGAGGCTGCAGAGCTGGGCAGAAAGGTGGCAAATGTAATTCAATGTAGCTAAGTGTGAGGTGATTCACTTTGGTATGAGTCACAGAAAGATGGGGTACTGGGCTAATGGTCGGGTACTTGGTAGTGTGGATGAGCAGAGGGATCTTGGTGTCCATGTACACAGATCTCTGAAAGTTGCCACCCAGGTAAATAGTGCGGTGAGGAAGGCATATGGCGTACTGGCTTTTATTGGTAGAGGAATTGAGTTCCGGAGTACTGAGGTCATGTTTCAGTTGTATAAGACTCTGGTGCGTCCGCATCTGGAGTATTGTGTGCAGTTTTGGTCGCCATACTATAGGAAGGATGTGGAGGCACTGGAACGGGTGCAGAGGTGGTTTACCAGGATGTTGCCTGGTATGGTAGAGAGATCGTATGAGGCAGGGCTGAGGCACTTGGGGTTGTTTTCAATGGTGTAAAGAAGGTTTAGGGGTGACTTGATAGAGGTGTACAAGATGATTAGGGGTTTAGATAGGGTCGACAGTGAGAACCTTTTTCCACGTATGGAGTCAGCTATTACAAGGGGGCATAGCTTTAAATTAAGGGGTGGTAGGTATAGGAAAGATGTTAGGGGTAGATTCTTTACTCAGCGAGTCGTGAGTTCATGGAATGCCCTGCCAGTAGCAGTGGTGGGCTCTCCCTCTTTATGGGCATTTAAACGGGCATTGGATAGGCATATGGAGGATAGTGGGCTAGTGTAGGTTAGGTGGGCTTGGATCAGCGCAACATCGAGGGCCAAAGGGCCTGTACTGTGCTGTATTTTTCTATGTTCTATGTTCTATAAGAGTTATGCACTTATCTGTTCCTTTATTGTGAGCTCTCCCATACAGGTTCCTCCAAGATCTGTTGTGAATTTTGCTATTTTTCCTAGACACACACTGATGTCCAGAGATACATGAATTCAAACAGCAAAGGCAGTAACTGTACAGATTCACTGCTATGTCAATTAGCAGTGTAGATTTCTTTCTCTCTCTCTCTCTCTCTCTCGCTGACCATGTGCTCACTGTCTTTGTCTGTTTTTTTCCCTTTTAAATGTGCCATTGTTTTGACTTTTTTCCTCTAAAGTTCCAAAACAATGCAACAGCATATAAAACAGTAATTGCTGCTCCTGGGATTCGAGGAAATCACCTCCAACACCTAAAATTCCTCAAAAAAAGGAGCAGTTCTTACAGCCACAACTTTTTCCCTATCCTCCATCTTGGATTACCCAGAAGCCTAATGCTGCAGGATTACACTGATAGTTGACACTGCAGTCATGATGCAGCATTGAAGTGCGTAAGTGTCATAAGTAAGGAGATTGGAAATGTGTTGTGCGGTTTCTTAAAGGTTTGTATATTTCTGATGCTAATGTCTGTAGACTTGGGGTAAATGTGGTTGGTACCCGTGGAGCACACTCTGAGATATTGGTGCCTGGAGTCCAACATGGAGATTGGTTAGAGCAAGTGACAAGTTGAATCTACCAAGTGCTCACAATGGTTTCCTTGGCAAGTTTTCCTGATGTCTAGCTTCTTTGGTGAGTTTGTTAAGTTGGGAGTCTGAATGTTAATGAGGCAAGTTGTGGTATTAACAAGGTATTTAACAAGCAATAATAAACATCCATTATGTGATATAGTCTTCCTGCCTACAAATATCAGAGCCCTGTATATGAATAAATGCAGCTTTGAGAATATGGAAATGAATTGCATTGCAATTGCTGATAACCTTACATTCTTTTCTGGTGTCATTCTTAGCACAGTCAGGATTATTTAGTTTAACGTTCTCCAATAACAGAAAAACATCTAATGTTGCACATGATATTCAGATGTTGGCCTAGGTCCTAATTTCACAGTTCAAATTGACTCGTTAATTAGTGAAGTATTCTTTTCATTGGTTAGGGAATTGGCAACAAGGTACAAACATGGTGATGATTAATGCAGGAAGCATACTGAGCGACTTTAAAGTTAAATGTTTGTCATGCATCATGTTATGGATGAGAAGTACATTGCTACAATGAATTATTAAAGACAAGTGAAAATATTTAAAGATAGTGTCAAAAAGTGTAAAGAAATTGTTGCAAATGTTGGTTGTTTGAAGAACTTTGGCTCAGAGTTGATGTGCTGGAGTCTGAATTTCAGATACTGAACACATCAGGAAGAAGGAGAGTTACCTGTGTTTCAGGAGGTAATCACACCCCTTAGATTAAATACCTCAAATTCGATTAGTGACCAGGAAGAGGAGGGTGTGACTACAAGTGAGACAGGTAGAGAGATCCAGAAGTAGCACTGTAGGAGCAGTGTTTGGTTGAGGATTGGCTAACCAACAAAAAACAGAGATTTGGGATAAATGTGTACTTTTCTGGTTGGCAAGATGTAACTAGTGGGGTTCCAAAAGGTTAGATCCTTGGGCCCCAAGTATCTATAATCTTTATTAATCTCTTGAATGCAGGTTTAGAAATAGCGATATTTTTGGATGACACTAAAATATGTGGGAAAGTAAGTTGTAATGAAGAAATAAGAAATTTACAAATGGATAGGTTAGCTGAATGGGCTAACATAGGTAGATGGAATTTAACGTGAGCAAATGTGAGGTTTTCAATTTTGGTTGGAAGAATAAAAAGGCAATGTATTATCTAAATTGAGAGAAACTTCAGACTACTTCAGTACAGAGGATTTGGATGGCCTTACACATGAATTGCAGAAAACTGGAATGCAGGTGCAGCAGATAATAAGGAGGACATATGGAATTTTAGCATTTATGTTAAAGGAATAGAATAAAAAAGTAGTGAAATATTGTTGTATAAGGCACTGGTAAGACTGTATCTGCAGTACTGCTACAGTTTTGGTAGTCAAGATTAGAGTGGTGCTGGAAAAGCACAGCAGGTCAGGCGACATCTGAGGAGCAGGAAAGTCAGTGTTTCGGGCAGGAGCCCTTCTTCAGGAATTAAGTTTTGGTGCCCTTACTTAAGGAAGGTTGTAATTACATTGGAGGCAGTTCAGAGAAGGTTCTCTATGAAAGGTTTGTCTTATCAGAAGAGATTGAACAATATCGGACTATACTGACTTAAAATTAGAAGATTGAGAGGCTATCTAATTGAGGTATCTAAGATGTTAAAGGGGATTGACAAAGTAGACATAGAACAAATGTTTTCACTTGTAGGATAAACTAGAATGAAAGGTCACAGTCTTAGCATCAGGGTGGTAGATTGAAAACAGATGAAGAGGAATTATTTCTCTTAAAGTGTTGTGAATCTTTGGAATTCACTATCCAAGAGACAGGGACGCTGAATAAGTTTAAGGAGGAGATATACAGATTTTTAATTAGTAATGGGTTAAAACGTTATGGGGAGTACTTAGGAAAAGAGGACTTCAGGTCAATTTGAAATCAGTCATAATTGTATTTAATAGTGAAGCAGGCTGAAGGGTCATAATTGCCTACTCTTGCTCCTAGTTCTCAAGTTCTTATTTAAAGAAATATTAGATTAGCTAAACACAGTGATTTAAAATATTAAAGGACAGTACAGGGGATTTAAATCCTGATCAACACTCAGGATCCACAGTTTATGAGTAAAAATCTCAATAAGTTAGTAAAAAAATCTTCACAGGAATATTACTGAGCAAAATCAGACAACAAACCATTTCAGTAGATAAAACAAAGAACTGTAGATGCTGGAAATTTGAAACAAAAACAGAAATTGCTGGAGAAACTCAACAGGTCCTTCAGCACCTGTCCATTGACCCTTCTTCTGAACTGGACTCAAAACATCAACTTTGCTTTCTCTTTGCAACCCTGTTGAGTTTCTTCACCGTTTAATTTGGAAATTGGGCATACAAGTGAAAGTTTGGTTGAAAAGGTAGGTTTTAAGGAGTGTCTTATAGGAAGAAATGAAAGTGAGGCAGAGAGGGTGAGAGAGGGAGTTCAAAAGTTTTGGCTCTTGATAACCAATATGGTGAGGTACTTAAAATTAGTTGTGTACGAGGAGAAGCATAGAAGTCTTAAAAAATTGCGTGGCTGGATGACATTTCAGAGATAGGGTATTGTGATACCATGAAGAGATTTGAAAGCAAGGATGAGAATCTTAAATTCAGTTTAAAACAAACGTCGATCAGTGGTCCAAATCAGCTACATTCGAGATACATTATTGAAAGTTCATCTCACGGTCAAATTGGACAGTTTGGTTCAGCTTCATGCAGTGACCTAGGAGGGGAATAGTGTCACCAGATGGGGAATGGAGTTTGTGGTGAGGTCAAGTGGCTTTAGTGCTTAGTTTGAGAAAATTTCTGCTCATCAAATACTCGATGGTGATGAGCATTATGACAAATCAGAGCAAGAGAGGAAACATTAAATGAGGTCTGCTAAGGTGACATCAATGCACATGTGAAACCTGACAGCATGTTGATGAGAATCAGGAGGGGATCAAGAATAGATTTCTTATTAACTTCATAGGAAATTAGATCATAAGACTCTAGAAATAAGATTACACTTGAAATATGTGATCGGGAACCAATGGTGGAACAAGCAAATAAACAGGGAATCAAAAACCCAACTATTTGGCTGAAACTTCTATGACTTGGCAAGAGAACTTTATGCATATGTTACTGACCATGTCAATCTTGTTATCATTCATCATGATTCTCACGCACACCAGGAAAGCAAACATCAGCTTATGCTTCTCAAAGAGGCTTCTGCAGACGCTGAGAAATAGACTGTAGGTGAAGTAATTATTGATAAGTTTGATCCGTTTCTCCACAGTATCTGAGGGACAAAATAAACAGTTGTGTATAAGTCACAAGCAACTCAATCTAATATTGTTTAAGGACAATGTTAATGTGCAAATTTTTCTATCCTGTTTTCTATCTGCCTTTTTTAAAGGTCATGAATATTTATTTTTCTTTAGCTCTGTGCAATTAAGGATCATGTAGATAAATTTTACTTACAGGGAAGCAGTTACATACAGCTGGTGAGAAACATGTATGCAGTCAAAATTGCTCAAGTTCTCCAAACTGAAGCCGCCAGTTTTGATTTTCCTCTACTTTCCTAGGAAAGCAACAAGGACACCTATTCAAAGCCAACCATGTTCTCTTTCTTGTACATATATTGACAAGTCCCAATGGCATATGAGACCTGGTAAGAATTTTTATTGAGTGGCTAGAGCATGAAGCAATAATGAGTTTCTCTCAGGGAAACACAGCTCAAGACTGTTTGGGACAGTAAATCTAAATAACAGCTTTTCTGGTGGGGCCAAAAAGAATGTGAATGCTCTCTGTCTCACAACAGGGCTTACAATCTCCCCTTCCACACTGATTGTGCTCCCTCCTATAAGCAAAGGCCCAGGAGCTAATCCTACCATTTACTGATTGACGTTAGGTAGTTTTTGCAACATATAACTTCCTGCCATAAATAGGTGGGGTGTGCAGTATTTAAAACTGACAAAACGTTATAACTCTTTCTCCACAAGATTTATATAGAATTTTACAACTCATATTTATAAAAAAAACATAAATATATTTGTTATAATAAATACATTTATTGATGGGTGGATGTTATTTGACTCTAATTTTGAATTTTCTTTAATTAATTTTTATTTCTCATTTTCAGAATCGTCTAGATACTTCAAACTTCAGCAAGAATGTGGACAGGAAATCTACAACTAAATCTCTGCCTATGACCACATGAAAGCAGATCTGTCACCATGTAGAACTGAAAATGTGTTGCTGGAAAAGAGCAGCAGGTCAGGCAGCATCCAAGGAACAGGAGAATCGACGTTTCGGGCATAAGCCCTTCTTCAGGAATGAGGAAAGTCTGCCCAGCAGGCTAAGATAAAAGGTAGGGAGGAGGGACTTGGGGGAGGGGC